>NC_034199.2:52203891-52503891 GCF_002021735.2 Oncorhynchus kisutch
AGATGTCCACTCTACCCTCTAACTTTCCTGGACCCACAGAACCTCACCTTCTGGTATTTCTAACCCCAAATCTCCTACCAGAGCAGACCGCTCCCAACGCTAACACACAAGTCAATGGTGACACAAAGGTCAAACACACACTCTTCACAGGAGGATCTATCATACTTCTACAAATCACAGGAACTCCACGTATGGCTCCTCTTGACCCCTAGGACTTCTAGTCTTACTAAAAATTCACCTGGTACCTCTCGGACACCCACAACCCAAACAGCACCCCAAAAGCAAAGTGTCTACTTCTCCTATACAATTCCCCATTGGAATCAACGACGGAGGCCTTCCCATCACATAACAGACTACTAGACGCCTCTCCCCAAAAATCCAAGCGATCTCATTGGACAAGCCAAAAACCATACCCCCCTCATCTCCTATAAAAGATGAGCATCCCTCAGCCTCACTAGCACTTTGCCCGAACACCTTTTGAAGAGACTTCACCTGGAAAAGATACAAGCTGGACCTCTACAACAGAACTGCACCCAAGATGACTACTCCAAATGAAGGACCAGACCCCAGCTCCATGCTACACCATGGATACATCTCACCTGGACCAAACCGCCAGCTGGTACTCCACACTCCCCACGAATATCCCTCTACTCCTTTTGAACAAAAAAAACCTAAATAGCTTCATGCTACACCCCGAATCTTGACCACTCCGAGCCGCTTTTAAATCCTTGCGATTTCTTCCCTAATCTAGGTACTCCTACACCACGGAACCCACCTCCCAGAGAATCAACGCCCTTTTTGGCCTTTTTTCAACGGACCCTCATAGACCTCCAAGACCATCGAGCCTCAACTACACATATACCCAAACACACACACCATTTCCCTTGGTCCAAATACGGCCTTTTTAACCGTACCACGACCAAGTGCACCTATTTTTGCACCTTTCTTTTCTCCTCCCTGCCACCTGATGAAGCCGAGTAAGGCAGAAACGCGTCGTGGCTGGGCTACCCCTAGATCCGTGTGATGCTGTAAGGAAGGCAGGTTCCACACGGACTTCGGGGGTATCTCCTTTTGGCTACCTATTTTCATTTGTACTTTTCTCTTACCCTTATTTTTAGTTTTACACAGGGATACACTACAAACGAATGATCTACGAGACAACAAGGACCCCGGGCACTCTGATGGCAACTCAGAGCCCCTACTCCACCTACAAACCGGGCCCATAAATTTCGACGGGGCATAGATAATCACTTAGACCCTCTACACCCTTTAAGAAGAGACGCTCAGAGGGGCCAGCCGAAAAAAGTTTCGACTGGCAACCTAGTCTCATTGTAGGAACGTCGACTTCGCCTAACATAACGTCTCTTTTTCAGGCTTCAACGAATGGCACAACAGGCTCCTACCTACTCCGAACACACAGGACAACCCGATCTCACCAACCCAAGATCAACTTACAACCAAAGACAAAGAACCTCCTAAAGAAAACAGCTTACCCCCACCATACCGGGGAACCCAGTGACCTGGTCATACCCTCTAAAGTTGACATAGGAGCGGACTCCTTTTGGGCAACGCAAACCCTCCTAAAAACCTTCCCTCACATCCTACCCTGACCAGAGGGATTGACGGAAGGGAGCAGAGGCAGAGTGTTGAAGTGACCTCTGACCAGAGGGATTGACGGAACGGAGCAGAGGCAGAGTGTTGAAGTGACCTCTGTACATGCCTTCCCATCCCATACCCTGTTCAGGGTGGTATGGACTGTAAATCAGTAAGAACAGGTTCACACACCGTTACCACCTACCTCCACTACTTCCCAGCCAACACCACCTAACATAGGATTGCTGAACAGTACCACTGGATGAATCCCCCAGCTGGCAACTAGACCCACAGCTAATCCCACCCCATGGATCTCCGGGACCCCCTAGACACCAAACCTCTCAAAACATTTGAAAGAAGAAACGCACAGAGGGGCCAGCCGAAAAAAGTCTGAACCGGCAACCTAGTCTCATCATAGGAACGTCGACTTCGCCTCACACAGAGTCCCCTTTTCAGGCTGCTACAAATGGCACAACAGGTTCCCACCACTACAACTCCAACCACACAGGGCAACCCGATCTCACAAACCCAAGACCAAAAAAGAAACCCTTCTAAAAAAGCAGCCAAACCCCCACCATACCAGAGGACCCAGAGACCCGGTCATACCCTCATAAGGTTGACATAGGGAAGGGCTCCTTTTGGGCAACACGAACCCTCCTAACCTTCCCACACATCATACCCTGACCAGGGTGATTGAGGGAACGGAGCAGAGGCAGAGTGTTAAGGTGGCCTCTGACTTTTCATCTCCATCCCATACCCAGACCTGGGTGGTATGGAATGATAATCAGCAGGAACAGGTTATCACTCTACACCAAACTTCCTTCACCCCAACAGTAGCTATCCATTCTTGGACCCTGACCCTGACTCCTAAAAATCCTCAAGGACTCCTCGGTACACTGCCACCCCTAAAAGACCACAACAAGGAACCAAAGAATCTCACCGGGACCCACGGATCAAGGATGGACCTCCCAAACCCCTCAAGGACCAAAACACCACTTCCCACGGGAACCAATGCCTAAAGAACTCTCCCTAGAAGCGTATCCACCCAAACATACCTGATGACCTACCCCCACCATACAACTCACCCAGCTACCGTGTGGCTACTCGCATCATAAATAGACTCCAATCCAAAAAAACTACTCCCTCTCCACACACCCATCCTAGCCTTCAAAAGGAACATAAAACCTTAAGGATTCCTTGGTCAACAGCTACTTCCAAAAATAAAAACCACAACGCAGACATCAAAAGAATCTCACCGAGACTCACGGACCATGGATGGACCCCCCTAAAAAAAACCTCCAGGACCAACACCACTACCACGGGCTGGACCACCACTGAGTCTTCCAGCACAGCGGAGGAACATCTGGACATACACTGCACCCACACCTTACACACCCCACATCCCATACAAAAGACAGGGGGTCATTAAGACCAAAAAAACAGACCTCCAATAGCACCATAGAGTTACCATGACCATGGACTCTCAATATAACTTTCCTTTAGCTACTCTACTAGCACCATAGAGTTACCATGACCATGGACTCTCAATAATACTTTCCTTCAGCCACCTTACTAGCACTATAGAGTTACCGTGACCACGGACTCTCAAAAATATATTTACCTTTAGTCACTTTTACTTAGACATTATAAAAAATATATATATATAAAAATAAAAAAAATAAAAATGGGGGATATTATATATGGACATATATATATATATATATTTACTTTTTTTTAGTTTCTGGAAGTAAGGGTTACCATGACCATGGACCCTTGACGGAAAGAAAACAATAAAATAGAACACAAATAGACCAAACTTTAACAAAAATAACCTTCACCAACCTACCATACTTCTAAATAATATTTTTTGGAGAAACCCACCAGCACCCCCAACGGACGAGAACCTTTTTTCTCCAACTACTCTGGGGACCCCGACCTTGGCGACTCCCCCGCAGCGAGCAAACCCTAAGCAATTACGCCCTTCCATACACCAAGCAAGAAGACAGGAGGATATGGATAGACCGGACTCCTTCGGGACCTCTCGGGGTTCTGTTGGCAGACCAATCGGCTCAACCCTCCCAGCCCCTTTACACACGGGAGACTCACGTAACGCGCTGGACGACTATCTACCCCAGTTTAGAATTGGATTGGCAGTATGTTCAGTAGCGCGGGGGTGGTCCTAGCGGGTTGGGGCAGTTAAGTCCTCGAAAAGAGGGGCTTTTGGGTCATGCGCTGCGGCTGGAGGACTCGCGTCGGCCGTGTAATCCCTGGGGTGCCCAGATAATGTCTGGCGGAGAATTGGATCCCACGGAATAACTTCCCATGGGGGGATCCCTTACCCCGCCGTACTTAGCCTGGACAACCAATCCACTTTTTTTGACCTGGACTACGAACAAATTCACTGTCTAGGAAGGATATACCTCTGGAAACGTTACGATCCTGGAAGGGAGTAACTCCACTGGTCACTATCACCCAAAACCACTGAATTACCTACGACTGAGATGGTGGGGATGGAAACACCCAATTAACTTCTACTACTGCCGGACGTTTCATACGTAAGCCAGAGAAGGTTTGCCGGTTTCTAAACCCTCCATACACCTACCGAAACACAGGACGAAACTCCAAGGGCGGATGCATGACAACCGTATAGAGGGCTCGCCTTCTGGGTTTTTGTCTGCTCAAACCACTGGTAGTTTAAAGACTGACTACTTGACAGGGACACATGGCAACCGACTGAGGTCCGGACCTGCACAAGGTACGCAACTCGATGGTTTTGCCTGATCCTACGCCGAGTATACCCATAACAGACCAGCTGGATTTGACTAGACATGGGTTAATTTGGAATTAGGATCCTGGAAGGGAATAACTCCTAATTACACACATGATTGAAAACATCCAGGACCAAAGACTGACGAACACTGAAGTAAATACATAGACAACATGGAGCTAAAAAAGAAGGATCCGAAAGAGAGTAAACTCCTAGGTTGCACTATGCTTTCCACTTCCGTTGACATAGCGGACCTAGACATCATGACCATACCACTCGACATGGACACATGGCAACCAACCGAGGACCGGACCTGCATAAGGTACGCAACTCAAGGGTTTTGCCTGATCCTAAGTTGAGTTGACAGACCTACCTAAACCTAACCTTAACCATTCTGAAATACTATACCTAACCCTAAACCTAACCCTAACCTTAACCACTCTAAAAAAAACTTACCTAACACTAAACTCTAACCCTAACCTTAACCATTCTGAAAAACTATACCTAACCCTAAACCTAACCTTAACCACTCTAAAAAAAACTTACCTAAACCTAACCTTAACCTCTCTAAAAAAAACTATTCCTTACCCTAACCTTAAACCTAACCTTAACCACTCTAAAAACTATACCTAAACCTAAAACCTACTGACAGACAGTCTTTTAACCCAACCAACGGGTTAATCTACAAGTGGGCAACCATGGGGCCTACTACTTTGGCCGGCCGCGCCCGGACCCACCCGTACCGCGCGTATATGATGTGGAGTGCACACCCCTCCCTTCCCCCCCTTCGGCTTCCACGTGTCAGAGATGGAAGTGGATCAACCGACTCAAAACTAGACAAACAAACACTTGCCAGTCACCGTTGCATTGCCTGACGGGGGATCTGGACGCAGCAAGCCAAGGAAATTTTTATCCCTTTAAATTACCCGGGATCATCTCAAATCAGGCCTTTTCTAGGGGTGTTGATTTTACGCCCAGTATACTCCTTTGGGAAATGGTTTGATGGTGAATAGGTTAAAAATAATCATTAGATTATATACCAACTAAAATAACCCTACTCTACTCCTGACCCCTGGATGTACACTACCTACTCTACTTTTTTTCAACTCAAAAGCATTTTTTTCTTTTTATTTCTTACTTTTTACTAAAGAACCTGGACTCTACTACAACATACTCAAACCCTTTTTTTTGATGAACACTACCCCCTCCATTTTTTCAACGAAAGAAGACTTCTTCTCCAAGATTTTACCTTTTTCAACTAAAGAGGATTTTCTCAAAGATACCACCTTTTTTTTACTCAAGACAAAGGTTATTTTTCTCAAGACACTACCCTTTTTCAGCTAAAGGGAAATACTTTTTTTCAACAAAGAACTGGACTTACTACACTGACACAGGTGTAAGAGACTTTTTACCCATCCTGACAAACGTATCTCCAACTTAGGAGCAAAATGATACAAATTACATTATAGGCCCACCACACTCACACCCCTGCACCATACACCCACATACCAAAAACCTAGGTAAGACCCCCACCCATATATAAAAAAAAACTGGAAACAGCATAAAAAAGCTTTTTCGGACCCGTACATCCCATAATCCAAGTGGACTTGAACACCGCAAAACAGCCAAATCTACCGCATATCCCTGAACCCAAGTGGACACGAACGCGATCAAAGCTAAAGCTCCGCTAACAAGCGCCAACTAGAAAAGATAAAAACAACACCATTTTCGATCCGGGTTAAAGGAACACCCCCCTAGTTATCCTATCTGCCACTACCCCTTATTAAAGAAACAAGGTTCATGCCCTCTAACACCACAAAAATACCTAAAAACCACGGCCACTACTTTTCCCTGCACATCGTACCTTACTGCATATAAGCAACGTGACCCAACAAAAATCGGAGGAAAAATAACTCAACCACATTCAAAGACCTATCACCAGACCTATGGTTTACCCAGAACCCCAACTAAAAATTCTATAGGAACCCACAGATGTCCACTCTACCCTCTACCTTTCCTGGACCCACAGAACCTTACCTTCGGGTATTTCCAACCCCAAACCCCCTACCAGAGCAGACCGCTCCCAACGCTAACACACAAGTCAATGGTGACACGTAGGTCAAATACACACTTTCCACAGGAGGATCTATTATACTTCTACACATCACAGGAACTCCACGTATGGCTCCTCTTGACCCCCAGGACTTCTAGTCCTACTTAAAATTCACCTGGTACCTCTCAGACACCCACAACCCAAACAGCACCCCAAAAGCAAAGAGTCTACTTCTCCTATACAATTCCCCACAGGGATCCACGACAGAGGCCTTCCCAAAAATAAAACCTCTCTCACACGGGCAAAACACCAAAATATTCAACACTGAACCTAACCTTAGCCTTCTTACTTTGACCTTAACCCTAACCTGAATAACTCCAACCCTAACTGTAACTATTCCAACCCCAACCCTAACCTTAACCCTCACCTAACCATCCTACTCTAAATCTAGCCCTGACCATTCTTATTTGGACCTCAACCTTAGCCTTAAACCACTCCAACTCTAACCTTGGCCAATCCAACCCCTACCATTCTTAATACCGTCTCTGACCTTAGCCCTGGCCCCTAACCCGAACTGCAACCCCAGTTCCAACCCCTCTGTATGTTTGTGTGTGTACATGTATCTGTACCTGACCTCATGTTGTTAACCCTGTCTGTCCCTTACAATGTATTGTGTCTCCTATTTTGTCACACTCCACTCTTAATTCATACCAAATAACATTTGAAAAGCTTGTGTCACTACAAGGTTGAACATTTATCACATTGGGTCTCCATGGTATTGTTATTAGATGTGCTTGACCTCCACTCTAACTGCCCATCCACTTTACTGCATCCCCATTCCACTCTCACCTTTATCTGATTCCTCCACACCACAACCTGTTAGCGGCTATCCTACCTAGTAACAGTACAGACCAATCGAAATAACCTAAGCCATATTCCCACACGCGCACACACCGGAGAGTTAGCTCTCCTCACAACTTTACGAGGAGACCACCGGACAGTAAACATTTCGCTCCACACATCCAACCAGGACTACATTCAAGGCAAGTAAATTGCACAGTACACCCTACTGTACATGTAGATATATATACATACATTTTTACTACTTTTTGCACCTTTTATTTCAATTTTATTTATATATTCTCCCTGCTACCTGATGAAGCCGAGTAAGGCAGAAACGCGTCGTGGCTGGGCTACCCCTAGACCCGTGTGAGACTGTGAGGAAAGCAGATTCCACACGGACTTCGGGGGTAGCTCCTTTTGGCTACTCTTTTATTTGTACACTTTACTTTCCTTAATTGGATTTTTACACAGCTCTCATATATATGCACACACTAGGATGTAGTGGAGTGTGACGTTGTATGCTATCCCTCACACCACTGGTGGTGTTGTATGTTTATGCTTTTGTATATGTTAAAAATATGTGTATAGGCACATCCCCTTTTATGTTCATGTGTGTATGCATGTGTGCCCCCACCTCATCCTTGGTCCCAACCCTGCTGACAGACAGACACTAATACTTAGCCATCGGCCCTTTTACCAGTAGGCTCCCCTAGGAATATTAAGGTGGCCATTAGGACCATAAAATAGTTATTTTATAGTATTTGAGAGCTACAATGACTACAGACTCTTAAAAATGTACTTTATAATTATCCTTATTGATCCCTTGGATCCTGTAACAATAATCACTAGGGAACCAATTTATATTTAACAAAATATCAAATTTTCTTCTCTTTGGGCTACCATGACCATGGAACCTGGACCAATAGGAAACAACTAAAAAAAAATTTAAAAACAAAAGAATACAAATTAAAAATTAATACATATGTTACATAAATATATATATTATTTTATTTTCAAAGTCTCTTGAACTCAGGGTTACCATGACCATGGACCCTTGACCAAAATAAACAATAAAATAGAACACAAATAGACCAAATTTAAACCAAAAAAAACCTTCACCTACCTACCACCCTTCTAAAATATTTTTTGGAGACATCCACCAGCACCCCCAACGGACGAGAACCTTTTTTCTCCAACTACTCTGGGGACCCCGACCTTGGCGACTCCCCCGCAGCGAGCAAACCCTAAGCAATTAGGCCCTTCCATACACCAAGCAAGAAGACAGGAGGATATGGATAGACCGGACTCCTTCGGGACCTCTCGGGGTTCTGTTGGCTCAACCTTCCCGGCCCCATTACACACGGGAGACTCACGTACCGTGCTGGACGACTATCTACCCCAGTTTAGAATTTGATTGGCAGTATGTTCAGTAGCGCGTGGGTGGTCCTAGCGGGCTGGGGCAGTTAAATCTTCGAAAACAGGGGCTTTTGGGACGGGCGCTGCGGCTGGAGGACTCGCATTGGCCGTGTAATCCCTGGGGTGCTCAGATAATGTCTGGCGGAGAATTGGATCCCACGGAATAATTCCCCTGGGGGGATCCCTTACCCCGCCGTGCTTAGCCTGGACAACCGATCCACTTTTTTGACCTGGACTACGAACAAATTCACTGTCTAGGGAGGATATACCTCTGGAAACGTTACGATCCTGGAAGGGAGTAACTCCACTGGTCACTATCACCCAAAACCACTGAATCACCTACGACTGAGATGGTGGGGATGGAAACACCCAATTAACTTCTACTACTGCCGGACGTTTCATACGTAAGCCAGAGAAGGTTTGCCGGTTCCTAAACCCTCCATACACCTACCGAAACACAGGACGAAACTCCAAGGGCGGATGCATGACAACCGTATAGAGGGCTCAACTTCTGGGTTTTTGTCTGCTCAAACCACTGGTAGTTTAAAGACTAACCACTTGACAGGGACACATGGCAACCGACTGAGGTCCGGACCTGCATAAGGTACGCAACTCGATGGTTTTGCCTGATCCTACGCCGAGTATACCCATACAGACCAGCTGGATTTGACTAGACATGGGTTAATTTGGAATTAGGATCCTGGAAGGGAATAACTCTTAATTACACACATGATTGAAAACATCCAGGACCAAAGACTGACGAACACTGAAGTAAATACATAGACAACATGGAGCTAAAAAAGAAGGATCCGAAAGAGAGTAAACTCCTAGGTTGCACTATGCTTTCCACTTCCGTTGACATAGCGGACCTAGACATCATGACCATACCACTCGACATGGACACATGGCAACCAACCGAGGACCGGACCTGCATAAGGTACGCAACTCAAGGGTTTTGCCTGATCCTAAGTTGAGTTGACAGACCTACCTAAACCTAACCTTAACCATTCTGAAATACTATACCTAACCCTAAACCTAACCCTAACCTTAACCACTCTAAAAAAACCTTATCTAAACCTAACCTTAACCTCTCTAAAAAAAACTATTCCTTACCCTAACCTTAAACCTAACCTTAACCACTCTAAAAACTATACCTAAACCTAAAACCTACTGACAGACAGTCTTTTAACCCAACCAACGGGTTAATCTACAAGTGGGCAACAATGGGGCCTACTACTTTGGCCGTCCGCACCCGGACCCACCCGGACCGCGCGTATATGTGTGGAGTGCACCCTCTCCCTTCCCCCCTCCGGTTTCCACTTGTCAGAGATGGAAGTGGATCAACCGACTCAAAACTAGACACCCTAACCCAACCCTAACCACTAACCCCTAACCCTAACCCTAACCCTAACCCTAACCATTCTAAAAACTATACCTTACCCTAAAACCTTAACCCTAACCTTAACCATTCCAAAAACTATACCTAACCCTAACCCTACAGACAGACAGTCTTTAAACCCAACCAACGGGTTAATCTACAAGTGGGCAACCATGGGGCCTAACCCTAACCCTAACCCCCAACCCCAACCCTAACCCTAAACCCCCCCCCCCCCTAACTCTAACCCTAACCCCCCTAACCCTAACCCTAACCTAAACCCTAACCCTTCGAACCCAAGCCCTTAAAACTAACCCTAACCTTAAGCCTAACCCCTTGGACTCAAAACGTGGACCTAAGGAATCCCTTCAGGCCTGATAGAGATTAACCAGCCTAATCCTAAACCGGATTCTTAAACTTGAACTCGGGCTCCATAAAGAGGCATCCTGAAGAGCCTGGGAATTAGGGAGCAGAGATCGATGCATTGCCTGGGGGGTTATCCTCTTGGAGGAAAAGGTTAATTTCATTTGCTTTCCTTCCAGCATGAACCATAACCCCTGCTCTTGGGGAATACCTCATAATTTCCCGTAGAACAATTATGTATCCTTAGAAGCAATAGAATTAGAGAACAGGTGCCCGTGTATTTGGTCCTCTTGAAGGGCAATTTTCTCCTAAACCTAACCCTAACCCTAACCCTAACACCCTAACCCTAACCCTAACCCTAACACCTAATCTTAACCTCTTCCCAAACCCCACGCGTAACCTTAACCTTTCCCTTAACCCCATAACTAACCTTAACCTTTCCCCAAACTCACACCTAACCCTAATGTGTACCATTACCCTAACCAGGGTTCTCATCCTATCTCCCTCCCTCACCCTAATCCTGACTCCCCACTTGGAGCTTACCTCAGTTTAATTTATGAACCTAGGAGGACATCTACGGGCCTTTTTAAGTACTACACCTATTATATTAGATCATCAGAAATGGGAGGGATAAACAGGAGATAGGCCTGTGCACCGTAAAACTAACTAGTTGAAACGAAACACAGTTATATTCAAAACCTAACCCTAACCCTTATAACCCTAACCCTAACCCTAACGTTGAGTTGACAGACCTACCTAAACCTAACCTTAACCATTCGAAAAACTATACCTTGCCCTAACCCTAACCTTAACCACTCTAAAACCCATACCTAACCTTAACCCTAACCCTAACCTTAACCATTCTAAAAACTATACCTTACCCTAAAACCCTAAGCTTAACCATTCCAAAAACTATACCTAACCCTAACCCTACAGACAGACCGTCTTTAAACCCAACCAACGGGTCAATCTACAAGTGGGCAACCACGGGGCCTACAACTTTGGCCGGCCGCGCCCGGACCCCTACGGCCTACGCGCATATGATGTGGAGTGCACCCCCTCCCTTCCCCCCTCCGGTTTCCACGTGTCAGAGATGGAAGTGGATCAACCGACTCAAAATTAGAAACCTAACCCTAACCCTGACCCGTCACAATTATCCCTGCATATTGGCTATGCTCAGTAGGCTATAGACCCAATACATTATCCCTGCATATTGGCTATGCTCAGTAGGCTATAGGACCAATACATTATCACTGCATATTGGCTATGCTCAGTAGGCTACAGACTAAAATATATTATCACTGCATATTGGCTTCGCTCAGTAGGCTATAGACACAATATATTATCACTGCATATTGGCTATGCTCAGTAGGCTATAGGCCCAATACATTATCCCTGCATATTGGCTATGCTCAGTAGGCTATAGACCCAATACATTATCACTGTATATTGGCTATGCTCAGTAGGTTATAGACCCAATACATTATCACTGCATATCGGCTATGCTCAGTAGGCTATAAACCCAATACATTATCCCTGCATATCAGCTATGCTCAGTAGGCTGTAGACCCAATACATTATCCCTGCATATTGGCTATGCTCAGTAGGCTGTAGACCCAACACATTATCCCTGCATATTGGCTATGCTCAGTAGGCTATAGGCCCAATATATTATCCCTGCATATTGGCTATGCTCAGTAGGCTATAGGCCCAATACATTATCACTATACTTGAATTGCCCTGCCATTGTTGTTCTTCTCAGACCATTTGGAAATTATTTTTTAAATGTAGGTACATGATCACACTGGTAATAGATCATTTGTTGTTTTATTTATGAGGCACAGCTGAGTGAGTATCATCCTTTGCTTTTTTTTACCGGACTGATGGCCTGCATCTGATGGTCAGTCTGAGGGGCGGGAGGGAGGGTACAGCGGTGAGGCTGCCTCATGGCTCACCGTCCCTCTGCTCTCACTGCCTCCACTGAGCAAAGAGGACACAGTCTTCCAGCTGATGGGTTAGCTCAAGTTACACTGCATTATTTCTGCCTCATGCACCAATTCATGTTGTTATTCCTATGACCAGAGAAAGTGAAATATTCCTTGGTATTAAAAAGACAAGCCGGGGCGGCAGGGTAGCCTAGTGGTTAGAGCGTTGGACTAGTAACCGGAAGGTTGCAAGTTCAAATCCCCGAGCTGACAAGGTACAAATCTGTCGTTCTGCCCCTGAACAGGCAGTTAACCCACTGTTCCCAGGCCGTCATTGAAAATAAGAGTTTGTTCTTAACTGACTTGCCTAGTAAAAAAAAAAAATACAAAATAAAATAACAAGCCTTTCGGGAACACTTTGCTATAGTCATTCATTGCAGCTGAGGTGCATTTTATGGTTTATAAAAGTGTTGAACAAAGTGTTGACAGTGCTGAATAACTTAAACAAGAACTTAATCAAAAACAGCAGTTCTTTGCTGTATCTGTTAAGTCTCTCTTTAATCTCTTTAGTCTCTAGTTTTTAAATCTTACAGTATCAACTTTGCTGTGTGAATGAGGCTTCTTTATACAGTCTATGACTTGAGGAAACTGTGCAGACACTGTAATATGAGCTATCTGATTCGCCAACAGTAGACATTTAGGTGCACTTAATTTGCTGTCTGGGCCTGCCGAGTAGGCTGACATCTAACTTCAGATATATGCAATGGTTCAAAATGGGAACACTTATCTTCCCGGCGCTAAGGCTGCTGAATCAAACGCACCTACCCTTAACATCGAGAAACAAGTGAAAAAATTCAAACGCAAGGCTTTATCGTTGTTTTTTTTACAGAAATGTTTGGAGATCGACTGGTCAACTGACCGGTTGGTGACCACTGGTCCTAAAGGGTCATTTGCATAATTTAGTGGGATTAAATTGTCCTGTGTATTTTCATTAGTCATCATGTATCTTATTTATCTAACATAGCTATCACACCCTCACAGCATTCAGAGCCTATATTGAGCTCTTAAAAAATTTGAATTTCAATAGCTCCTTGGTCATGTGACCTAGTGACTTCAAACAAGGTTGATTTAGGTACATTTTTGTGAAGAGGTATGAGGGTTGTGATATGGGTAAATTAATAGTCAAATAATTTAAGGGATCAATACATTCGTATATTGCTTCCCCAGTATCTGCATGAACCATCAGGCCCAGTGTTTTTGGTTGACCCTGCTGGACAGAAAGAGAAGGAGGAATCGGAACAGGCTGCATTCAAATTCAGGTCTTAGTTATTCCATTGTACTGGATCTAATACATATTAGCATTTTACATACATTCATAAGTGTAATACTTTTTTATGACATACTGTGAAAAACTCTCTTGGCTGCTGGCTCTGTCACTTTCAGACATGCGCATGGTAGACTTGAACTACAGGGGTTCTCTGTAAAGAGAGAGGAACCCAAAAGGCACAGACACACCCCTTGACTTTCAATTGGCACCGTTGACCTGTATGTATTCTCTCCTGATTGGCTCTGTGGTGCATAGTCTGGCAGTCAGAGACATCCTCTTTTGAATTTATGGGAACAAATATTTCCTAACACTTTGGATCCTTTTCTCGGACAGTTAGAAGAGACAATGCATCAATGCAAAAAAAAATAGATGACTAATCACTGTCCATGAGTAACCTCAACCTTGTGGGTCTGTGGGTGTTTGGGACAATAAAGTACCAACTCAATTCTACCACTGACTAGTCTCTCATTCCCCTGTGAACGGGGACACAGGGCAAGAGTTTTTAATCTAAACCAGACCTTTTTTATTGGAGTACACTAACCCCTAATTGGGGGCTATTTTCTTAACACACAGTAGCAGTTTACCAGATAACAAGTCAAGAAGAACAAAAAGTAGATTGTTGTAAGGTTGTATTACATCCTGTGATGGCCCCATTGTCATATCCATTCTGGATTCTGAGTGGTAAAATCATAGCTGAAAAGTGTGTGTACACATTTTTGGCCAAGACAGAACTGCCAAAGGGGGTGGAATTGCAATCTACTGCAGAGACAGCCTGCAGAGTTTTGTCACACTATCCAGGTCTGTGCCCAAACAGTTTGTGCTTCTACTTTTAAAAATGTACCTTTCCAGAAATAAGTCTCTCACTGTTGCCACTTGTTACAGACCCACCTCAGCCCCCAGCTGCACCCTGGACACCATATGTGAATTAATTGCCCCCTATTTATCTTCAGAGTTTGTAATGTTAGGTGACCTAAACTGGGACATGCTTAACGCCTTGGCCGTCCTACAATCTAAGCTAGATGCCCTCAATCTCACCCAAATTATCATGGAACCTACCAGGTACAACCCCAAATCCGTAAACTCGGGCACCCTCATAGATATCATCCTGACCAACCTGTCCTCTAAAACCACCTCTGCTATCTTCAACCAGGATCTCAGCGATCACTGCCTCATTGCCTGCGTCCGTAATGGGTCCGCGGTCAAACGACCAGCCCTCATCACAGTCAAACACTCCCTAAAACACTTCAGCGAGCAGGCCTTTCTAATCGACCTGGCCCGGGTATCCTGGAAGGATTATTAACCTCATTCCGTCAGTAGAGGATGCCTGGTAATTCTTTAAAAGTGCTTTCCTCACCATCTTAAATAAGCATGCCCCATTAAAAAAATGTAGAACCAGGAACAGATATAGCCCTTGGTTCACTCCAGACCTGACTGCCCTTGACCAGCACAAAAACATCCTGTGGCGTACTGCATTAGCATCAAATAGCCCCTGTGATATGCAACTTTTCAGGGAAGTTAGGAGTTAGCACCTCCTCCCAGCTGCCCGCAGCACTGAGGCTAGGAAACACTGTCACCACCTTTAAATCTACGATTATCGAGAATTTCAATAAGCATTTTTCTAAGGCTGGGCTTGGTTTCCACCTGGCTACCCCTACCCCAGTCAACAGCTCTGCACCCCCCACAGCAACTTGCCCAACCCTCCCCCATTTCTCCTTCACCCAAATCCAGAAAGCTGATGTTCTGAAAGAGCTGCAAAATCTGGAACTCTACAAATCAGCTGGGCTAGACAATCTGGACCCTCTCTTTCTAAAATGATCTGCCCCTGTTACTAGCCTGTTCAAACTCTCTTTCGTATCATCGGAGATCCCCAAAGATTGGAAAGCTGCCGCGGTCATCCCCCTCTTCAAAGGGGGAGACACTGTAGACCCAAACTGCTACAGACCTATATCTATCCTACCCTGTCTTTCTAAGGTCTTTGAAAGCCAAGTTAACAAACAGATTACCGACCATTTCGAACCCCACCGTACCTTCTCCACTATGCAATCTGGTTTCAGAGCTGGTCATGGTTGCACCTCAGCCATGCTCAAGGTCTTAAACGATATCATAATCGCCATTGACAAAAGACAATACTGTGCAGCCGTATCCATTGACCTGGCCGAGGCTTTCGACTCTGTCAATCACAGCATTCTTATCGGCAGACTGAACAGCCTTGGTTTCTCAAATGACTGTCTCGCCTGGTTCACCAACTACTTCTCAGATAGAGTTCAGTGTGTCAAATGGGAGGGCCTGTTGTCCGGACCTCTGTGGGGATGCCACAGGGTTCAATTCTCGGACCGACTCTCTTCTCAGTATACATCAATGATGTAGCTCTTGCGGCTGGTGATTCTCTGATCCACCTCTATGCAAACGACACCATTCTGTATACTTCTGGCCCTTCTTTGGACACTGTGTTAACTTCTTGAGTGTAGGGGCAGGATTTTTGTTTTTGGCAAAAAAACGTACCCATTTGAAACTGCCTATTTCTTAGGCCCAGAAACTAGAATATGCATATAATTTTCAGATTGGGATAGAAAACACTCTAAAGTTTCCAAAACTGTCAAAATATTGTCTGTGATTATAACAGAACTGATATTGCAGGCGAAAACCTGAGGAAAATCAAACCAGGAAGTGCTGTTTTTCCTGAAAGCTCTCTGTTCCATTGGATGCCTTGCCTCCATTTAAGGGATATCAACCAGATTATTATTCCTATGGCTTCCTCAAGGTGTCAACATTCTTCAGACATAGTTTCAGGCTTTTATTTTGAAAAATGAGCGAGAAAGATAACATCGCATCAGTGGATAGCTGGGTGTTCGCAGAGTTTTGCTTGCGCAACAGAGTGGGGCAGCCATTGTCTCTCCCTCTCCTATTTAAAAAGCGACAGTCTCGCTTGATATATTATCGATTATATATTTTTAAAAACAACCTGAGGATTGATTATAAAAAACAATTGGCATGTTTCTGTGGAAATTACGGATACTATTTGGAATTTTCGTCTGCGATGTCGTGACCGCTCGAGCCTGTGGATTTCTGAACATAACACGCCAAACAAATGGATATAAAAATAATCTTTATGGAACAAAAGGAACATTTATTTTGTAACTGGGAGCCTTGTGAGTGCAAACATCCGAAGATCATCAAAGGTAAGCAATTTAATCTATTGCTTTTCTGACTTTCGTGACCAATCTACTTGGCCGCTAGTGTTTGTAATATTTTGTATACTGATAGAGATGTTCTTACATAAACGCTTGTTATGCTTTCGCAAAAAAAGCTGTATTGAAACCTGACATGCCAGGTGGATTAACAACAAGCTAAGCTGTGTTTTGCTATATTGCACTTGTTATGTCATGAAAATTTAATATTTTTAGTAATTTAATTTGAATTTGGTGTTGGTGTTGATGAAAATTATCCCGCTAAAGGGATGGGTGTGTCAAGATTAACTAACCTCCAAACGAGATTCAACACCAAACAACTCTCCTTCCGTGGCCTCCAACTTCTCTTAAATGCAAGTAAAACTAAGTGCTTGCTCTTCAACCGATCGCTGCCCACATCTGCCCACCCGCATAGCATCACTACTCTGGATGGTTCTGACTTAGAATATGTGGACAACTACAAATACCTAGGTGTCTGATTAGACTGTAAACTCTCCTTCCAGACTCATATTTTTATTTTATTTTATTTTACCTTTATTTATCCAGGTAGGCAAGTTGAGAACAAGTTCTCATTTACAATTGCGACCTGGCCAAGATAAAGCAAAGCAGTTCGACAGATAAAACGACACAGAGTTACACATGGAGTAAAAACAAACATACAGTCAATAATGCAGTATAAACAAGTCTATATACAATGTGAGCAAATGAGGTGAGAAGGGAGGTAAAGGCAAAAAAAGGCCATGATGGCAAAGTAAATACAATATAGCAAGTAAAATACTGGAATGGTAGTTTTGCAATGGAAGAATGTGCAAAGTAGAAATAAAAAAATAATGGGGTGCAAAGGAGCAAAATAAATAAATAAATAAAAATTAAATACAGTTGGGAAAGAGGTAGTTGTTTGGGCTAAATTTTAGGTGGGCTATGTACAGGTGCAGTAATCTGTGAGCTGCTCTGACAGTTGGTGCTTAAAGCTAGTGAGGGAGATAAGTGTTTCCAGTTTCAGAGATTTTTGTAGTTCGTTCCAGTCATTGGCAGCAGAGAACTGGAAGGAGAGGCGGCCAAAGAAAGAATTGGTCTTGGGGGTGACTAGAGAGATATACCTGCTGGAGCGTGTGCTACAGGTGGGAGATGCTATGGTGACCAGCGAGCTGAGATAAGGGGGGACTTTACCTAGCAGGGTCTTGTAGATGACATGGAGCCAGTGGGTTTGGCGACGAGTATGAAGCGAGGGCCAGCCAACGAGAGCGTACAGGTCGCAATGGTGGGTAGTATATGGGGCTTTGGTGATAAAACGGATTGCACTGTGATAGACTGCATCCAATTTGTTGAGTAGGGTATTGGAGGCTATTTTGTAAATGACATCGCCAAAGTCGAGGATTGGTAGGATGGTCAGTTTTACAAGGGTATGTTTGGCAGCATGAGTGAAGGATGCTTTGTTGCGAAATAGGAAGCCAATTCTAGATTTAACTTTGGATTGGAGATGTTTGATATGGGTCTGGAAGGAGAGTTTACAGTCTAACCAGACACCTAAGTATTTGTAGTTGTCCACGTATTCTAAGTCAGAGCCGTCCAGAGTAGTGATGTTGGACAGGCGGGTAGGTGCAGGTAGCGATCGGTTGAAGAGCATGCATTTAGTTTTACTTGTATTTAAGAGCAATTGGAGGCCACGGAAGGAGAGTTGTATGGCATTGAAGCTTGCCTGGAGGGTTGTTAACACAGTGTCCAAAGAAGGGCCGGAAGTATACAGAATGGTGTCGTCTGCGTAGAGGTGGATCAGGGACTCACCAGCAGCAAGAGCGACCTCATTGATGTATACAGAGAAGAGAGTCGGTCCAAGAATTGAACCCTGTGGCACCCCCATAGAGACTGCCAGAGGTCCGGACAGCAGACCCTCCGACTTGACACACTGAACTCTATCAGAGAAGTAGTTGGTGAACCAGGCGAGGCAATCATTTGAGAAACCAAGGCTGTCGAGTCTGCCGATGAGGATATGGTGATTGACAGAGTCGAAAGCCTTGGCCAGATCAATGAATACGGCTGCACAGTAATGTTTCTTATCGATGGCGGTTAAGATATCGTTTAGGACCTTGAGCGTGGCTGAGGTGCACCCATGACCAGCTCTGAAACCAGATTGCATAGCAGAGAAGGTATGGTGAGATTCGAAATGGTCGGTAATCTGTTTGTTGACTTGGCTTTCGAAGACCTTAGAAAGGCACGGTAGGATAGATATAGGTCTGTAGCAGTTTGGGTCAAGAGTGTCCCCCCCTTTGAAGAGGGGGATGACCGCAGCTGCTTTCCAATCTTTGGGAATCTCAGACGACACGAAAGAGAGGTTGAACAGGCTAGTAATAGGGGTGGCAACAATTTCGGCAGATAATTTTAGAAAGAAAGGGTCCAGATTGTCTAGCCCGGCTGATTTGTAGGGGTCCAGATTTTGCAGCTCTTTCAGAACATCAGCTGAATGGATTTGGGAGAAGGAGAAATGGGGAAGGCTTGGGCGAGTTGCTGTTGGGGGTGCAGTGCTGTTGTCCGGGGTAGGAGTAGCCAGGTGGAAAGCATGGCCAGCCGTAGAAAAATGCTTATTGAAATTCTCAATTATGGTGGATTTATCAGTGGTGACAGTGTTTCCTATCTTCAGTGCAGTGGGCAGCTGGGAGGAGGTGTTCTTATTCTCCATGGACTTTACAGTGTCCCAGAACTTTTTTGAGTTAGTGTTGCAGGAAGCAAATTTCTGCTTGAAAAAGCTAGCCTTGGCTTTTCTAACTGCCTGTGTATAATGATTTCTAGCTTCCCTGAACAGCTGCATATCACGGGGGCTGTTCGATGCTAATGCAGAACGCCATAGGATGTTTTTGTGTTGGTTAAGGGCAGTCAGGTCTGGGGAGAACCAAGGGCTATATCTGTTCCTGGTTCTAAATTTCTTGAATGGGGCATGTTTATTTAAGATGGTTAGGAAGGCATTTTTAAAAAATATCCAGGCATCCTCTACTGACGGGATGAGATCAATATCCTTCCAGGATACCCCGGCCAGGTCGATTAGAAAGGCCTGCTCGCAGAAGTGTTTCAGGGAGCGTTTTACAGTGATGAGTGGAGGTCGTTTGACCGCTGACCCATTACGGATGCAGGCAATGAGGCAGTGATCGCTGAGATCTTGGTTGAAGACAGCAGAGGTGTATTTAGAGGGGAAGTTGGTTAGGATGATATCTATGAGGGTGCCCGTGTTTAAGGTTTTGGGGAGGTACCTGGTAGGTTCATTGATTATTTGTGTGAGATTGAGGGCATCAAGTTTAGATTGTAGGATGGCTGGGGTGTTAAGCATGTTCCAGTTTAGGTCGCCTAGCAGCACGAACTCTGAAGATAGATGGGGGGCAATCAGTTCACATATGGTGTCCAGAGCACAGCTGGGGGCAGAGGGTGGTCTATAGCAGGCGGCAACGGTGAGAGACTTGTTTTTAGAGAGGTGGATTTTTAAAAGTAGAAGTTCAAATTGTTTGGGTACAGACCTGGATAGTAGGACAGAACTCTGCAGGCTATCTTTGCAGTAGATTGCAACACCGCCCCCTTTGGCAGTTCTATCTTGTCTGAAAATGTTGTAGTTTGGAATTAAAACTTCAGAATTTTTGGTGGTCTTCCTAAGCCAGGATTCAGACACAGCTAGAACATCCGGGTTGGCAGAGTGTGCTAAAGCAGTGAATAGAACAAACTTAGGGAGGAGGCTTCTAATGTTAACATGCATGAAACCAAGGCTATTACGGTTACAGAAGTCGTCAAAAGAGAGCGCCTGGGGAATAGGAGTGGAGCTAGGCACTGCAGGGCCTGGATTCACCTCTACATCGCCAGAGGAACATAGGAGGAGTAGAATAAGGGTACGGCTAAAAGCTATGAGAATTGGTCGTCTAGAACGTCTGGAACATAGAGTAAAAGGAGGTTTCTGGGGGCGATAAAATAGCATCAAGGTATAATGTACAGACAAATGTATGGCAGGATGTGAATACAGTGGAGGTAAACCTAGGTATTGAGTGATGAAGAGAGAGATATTGTCTCTAGAAACATCGTTGAAACCAGGAGATGTCATTGCATGTGTGGGTGGTGGAACTAATAGGTTGGATAAGGTATAGTGAGCAGGACTAGAGGCTCTACAGTGAAATAAGCCAATAAACACTAACCAGAACAGAAATGGACAAGACATATTGACATTAAGGATAGGCATGCTTAGTCGAGTGATCAAAAGGGTCCGGTGAGTGGAGAGGTTGGTTGGTGATTTAGACAGCTAGCCAGGGCATCGGTAGCAAGCTAGCATAGGATGGAGGTCTGTTAGCCACCCCTTACGTTCCGTCAGTAGATTAGTGGGGTTCCGTGTGGTAGAGGGGATTAATCCAAATCACACAACAACAACAAAAATAAAAACAATAGATATAGTTATAGAGGCCCAAGAAGAAAATATAATAATAATAATTAAAAAAATAATTTAAAAAAAATAATAATAAAAAAATTGTCCGATTGTCTATTCAGATAGCAGCCGGTAAGACAGCTAACGGTTAGCAGGCCGCAGATGGGCGTTCAGGTAACGTCGCGACGGAGGAGCCGGCCGAATAACTCCTTCGGGTAGATAACGTCGGCAGTCCAGTTGTGAAGGCCCGGTGGGGCTCCGCGAAGGCAGTAAAACGGGTCCGGATAGGTGACTGCAGCCCAGGTGTGATTGATGGAACTCAGGAGTGATTGACGGAGCTTGCTAGCTCCGATGGTCACACGGATAGCAGCTAGCTAGCTGTGAGATCCGGGTATGAATGTCCAGGGACATGGAGAGAAAAATTGGTCCGGTATGTTCCGTTCCGAGCCGCGCTGCGCCGTACAGAACTGGCGATAGATTTTCGAGCTAAAGGATAGCTGATGACCACAAACCGTGGTTAGCTGAATATTAACGATTTGCCAGTAAAGGAGCTAACTAGCTTCTGAACTAGCTTCTGGATTAGCTTCTGGCTAGTTTCAGGCTAGCTTCTTGGAGTTTCTGGCTAGCTTCTTGGAGGATTACAGATCTGAGGTAAATAATACTTTTTTATAAATATACATTGGTGAGGCGGGTTGCAGGAGAGTGTTTTGAAGATGAGTTGATGGAAAATAAAAATAAAATGTATGTGAAAAAGTTGTAAATATATATATATATACAGGACACGACAAGACGAGGACAAAAGACGTCTGAACTGCTATGCCACCTTGGAGACTGGATATTAAGCATCTCCAATCCAAAATTAAATCTAGAATCGGATTTCTACTTCGCAACAAAGCATCCTTCACTCATGCTGCCAAACATACCCTCGTAAAACTGACGATCCTGGACTTCGGCGATGTAATTTACAAAATAGCCTCCAACACTCTACTCAGCAAATTGGATACAGTCTATCACAGTGCCATCCGTTTCGTCAACAAAGCCCTATATACTACCCACCACTGCGACCTGTATACTCTCGTCGCCAAACCCACTGGCTCCAGGTCATCTATAAGTCCTTGCTAGGTAAAGCCCCGCCTTATCTCAGCTCACTGGTCACCATAGCAGCACCCACTCGTAGCACGCACTCCAGCAGGGGTATATTTCACTGGTCACCCCCAAAGCCAATTCCTTCTTTTGCCGCCTTTCCTTCCAGTTCTCTGCTGCCAATGACTGGAACAAATTGCAAAAATCACTGATTTATCAGCTGTCAGAGCAGCTTACAGATCATTGCACCTGTCCGTAGCCCATCTGTAAGTAGCACATCCAACTACGTCACCCCCATATTGTTATTTATTTTATTTCCCCCCCAAAAATTGCCCCTTTGCACCACAGTATCTGTACTTGCACATTCATCTTCTGCACATCTATCATTCCAGTGTTTAATTGCTATATTGTAATTACTTTGTCACTATGGTCTATTTATTCCCTAATCTTACTACATTTGCACACACTGTATATAGACTTTTGTATTTTGTTATTGACTGTACATTTGTTTATTCCATGTGTAACTCTGTTTTGTTGTTTGTGTCACACTGCTTTGCTTTATCTTGGCCAGGTCGCAGTTGTAAATGAGAACTTGTTCTCAACTGGCCTACCTGGTTGAATAAAGGTGAAATAAAAAAATATTGTATGTGGGAATGTCTTATGTCCGTCCTACATGTAGTGTTGGTACATGGAATATTCCTCAACTGCATATATCATAAATTGCTATTGCAAATAGAAGTATTATGTTCAACAACTGTCATTTTCAGATATTATTTTGACAAACTGTCGTGGTTAATTTCTGTATTACCAAATGAGGAGAGAGACAAACTCACACACGAGTCAGAGTTATACATAAACTACATCTTTAATAATAAGAGCTTTGCATTAGAAATTACTTTCAATTTCAATTCAATTTCAATTTCTAATGAACCATTGAGAGTGACAACACAAAAGTACAAAGATCTTTTATAGCCAAGATACACACCTCTCAACCTACATGACGAACAACAGATTAATAGAATGGTCACAAGGTTAAGATTTGTAAGAAAGATACCTATAATACATAGCAGACAGTATCTGCTGTGTCAACAGTTTTCATTGTATAGACCAGTGTCTGGCCCTCTGACTCCAAACTGGAACCGTCTCACCCTGGTACGGTATAGCACAAAAACATTACCTCATGTTATCTGGAATGCTCTTTAGGTTTTATCACCCAAAGACATCGTAAATCTCCTCTGTCAGTGTTATCTCATAGAGGCTCTCCTCAGTAGAACACACACACAATAGTTAACAGAACACTCTATTCTGTCGAATAAAACAACCATTATAATGCAATACAAGCATTATAACATAATCTTGCAATTTCCACGACAAAACTCACTTTGGTGCTTACAATTCATTCTCTATTGTCATAGATTTGGTGGGCACTGTCATCTGTGATCTTTGTGATATGACTTTCTTTATGCACGTACTGATGAAACTGTCACTTAATATTTTTTTCTAAAAGTCTACAAACGGTCTACAGTTGTGGCCAAAAGTTTTGAGAATGACACAAATATTAATTTCCACAACGTTTGCTGCTTCAGTGTCTTTAGATTTTTTGTCAGAGGTTACTATAGAATACTGAAGTATAATTACAAGCATTTCATAAATTTCAAAGGCTTTTATTGACAATTACATGAAGTTGATGCAAAGAGTCAATATTTGCAGTGTTGACCCTTCTTTTTCAAGACCTCTGCAATCCGCCCTGGCATGCTGTCAATTAACTTCTGGGCCTCATCCTGACTGATGGCAGCCCATTCTTGCATAATCAATGCTTGGAGTTTGTCAGAATTTGTGGGGTTTTGTTTGTCCACCAGCCTCTTGAGGATTGACCACAAATTCTCAATGGGACTAAGATCTGTGGAGTTTCCTGGCCATGGACCCAAAATATCGATGTTTTGTTCCCCGAGCCACTTAGTTATCACTTTTGCCTTATGGAAAGGTGCTCCATCATGCTAGAAAAGGCATTGTTCATCACCAAACTGTTCCTGGATGGTTGGGAGAAGTTGCCCTCGGAGGATTTGTTGGTACCATTCTTTATTCATGGCTGTGTTCTTAGGCAAAATTGTGAGTGAGCCCAACCCCACACATGAATGGTCTCAGGATGCTTTACTGTTGGCATGACACAGGACTGATGGTAGCACTCACCTTGTCTTCTCCGGACAAGCTTTTTTTCCTGGAGAGAAGTGGCTTCTTTGCTGCCCTTCTTGACACCAGGCCATCCAACAAAAATTGTCTTCGCCTCACTGTGCGTGCAGATTCACTCACACCTGCCTGCTGCCATTACTGAGCAAGCTCTGTACTGGTGGTGCGCTGATCCCACAGCTGAATCAACTTTAGGAGACGGTCCTGGTGCTTCACAACAATTGAAACGCTCTCCTTGTAGTTCTTGATGATCCGATAAATGGTTGATTTAGGTGCAATCTTACTGGCAGCAATATCCTTGCCTGTGAAGCCCTTTTTGTGCAAAGCAATGATGATGGCACGTGTTTCCTTGCAGGTAACCATGATTGACAGAGGAAGAACAATGATTCCAAGCACCACCATCCTTTTGAAGCTTCCAGTCTGTTATTCGAACTCAATCAGCATGACAGTGATCTCCAGCCTTGTCCTCGTCAACACTCACACCTGTGTTAACGAGAGAATCACTGACATGATGTCAGCTGGTCCTTTTGTGGCAGGGCTGAAATGCAGTGGAAATGTTTTTTTGAGATTCAGGTCATTTGCATGGCAAAGAGGGACTTTGCAATTAATTGCAATTCATCTGATCACTCTTCATAACATTCTGGAGTATATGCAAATTACCATCATACAAACGGAGGCAGCAGACTTTGTGAAAATTAATATTTGTGTCATTCTCAAAACTTTTGGCCACGACTGTACATTTATTCACTCTGTGATAGGGTTGGATCCTATATGCTACTTTTATTGTCCTGTAAATGGTTCAGTGCCTATAATTTAGGCTGTATGTGGAATGGGGCATAAAGGAAATTACCTCTACTAATAAATTACTACTAGATTATAGTGATAAGGAAAACAGCATACAAATTTGGCTTGCGTATTCATTTGCCTATAACTAATCATAATTCCATTATGTTTACATAAAAAAGAGAATACTTCAAAATGAGAAGATCCTGCCGTGGAAAAGACGACTGGGTGGACATAAAGTGTAAAGGAGGGGAAATAACTCCCACCATGCAGCAGGACACCTTCAGCTGTGGGGTCTTTGTAATGCAGGTTTGATAGATATATTTTCAATAATGAATGGATAGCTGTTATGTGACAATTAGGTAAAAAATGATTTTATATTTTTTTGGGGTGTAGATAGCCAAGGAAGTTGCACAGAACTTCCCCAACATCCCATCCCATCCCCTGTGCCTAGGAATGAAGACAACATAGTTCAACAGAGTAAAGAACAGAAACTGGAAGTGCAGTCTTTGTTGTTGAAAATGTATATTAAAACCCATCCACAATGAAGAGGCTCTGAAATGTACATCAACCAGGGATAAAGAAAAAGTTAACACAGTGAAATGTTTCATACTTAATTAAACTTAAGTGTCTGTTGCCATGTTGGAAAACATTAAAGGTCTACAATTTGTTTAATTTGTCAATATTATATTTTTATTATTTGATTTATTGGTCACCGTTACTGTGGTTACATGCTCAGTATACTGTATGTATTGTCCAGCAAACCCACTGCAGCCTACCTCACCAGCTCCCTCTCCATCCCTGTTCAGTATATGTATTGTCCAGCCTACCTCACCAGCTCACTCTCCATCCCTGTTCAGTATATATATTGTCCAGCCTACCTCACCAGATCATTCTCCATCCCTGTTCAGTATATATATTGTCCAGCCTACCTCACCAGCTCACTCTCCATCCCTGTTCAGTATATATATTGTCCAGCCTACCTCACCAGCTCATTCTCCATCCATGTTCAGTATATGTATTGTCCAGCCTACCTCACCAGCTCATTCTCCATCCCTGCTTTGGACAATTAATAACATGACTCTCGTATTTTTCCCTTTTCCTTTATGGTTGATATAACAACGAAAGGAGATGTTATCTGTCTCTCTCCTATTGTGTACCACTGTTAAATACTGTGGGAAAATAAAATAAAACTGGGAAAATAAGTACTTAGAACTACCAATTATTGTAGATAAATATTTAAAAAAAAGGGTAAACACAACACTGGACTGAACCCCCTAATTTTCAAACTAATAATAATGTACAACAGTATAGAAGATACATGACTAGAGGTTATGCAATATGGGTGTATATCCACTGCATGCTTCTTAGGTGTGTAATTGACATGACCAAGGAGCAATTGCAAATTTGAAACTATGTACACAAACAAGAGTGGGCAATATCCGTCGAATATCCAACCTGAAACGGGCTTTACCTCGGTCGGTTTGTGGTAAATGGACAATATACCACTGCTAGGGGCTGTTCACTATGACGTAACGCGGAGTGCCTGGATACAGCCCTTAGCGGTGGTATTTTGGCCATGTACCACAAACCGGAGGTGCCATATTGCCATACAGTACCTGTCAAATATTTTGACACACCTACTCAGTGAAGGGATTTCCTTTATTTTCAGAAGGAAGGCAGTGCTGGCAGCAGCGAAAACCATCTGGATGCAGACAAGGGTCTTTGCAGAGGAGCCTGATGGCGTGGTAACTTTCACTTTCGTTTTGAGCAGGTTTTAGCATATATTTATCAGTGACTAATTCATTAAAATACTTTATGACCAACATTGAGTCAGTTCCGTGATCCGGCCACCCAGACCGAAATGAAAAGTGTAATTTCCCGCGTGGGTGGTTACACAGAATTTGAAACGATCTTCCCCATTTGCGCTTTCCATTTCGTAATTCGCGAAACTTCAATTCGTCATTATAATCATCTCATTTCTCAGTCTTCATGCAACAGACCTCGCTGTGTCCTACTCTAAAAGGTATTCATAGTTTTCATTTGCGATATAACCGACGTATGTTGTTAATTTTCTCTGAAATATTCGTGTTTTATTAACCTTTGAATAATTCATTTCTGGTTGGTTTCATGCCTCGTCTAACTTTCATTTTCCACCGTTCGCATTACCATGTATGTGCTGCCTGTATATTTTCACCTATTGGCCACATGCAGGTTCAATAATAGTAAAATATGCCTACGATAATAACTAAGGCACTAGTCTATTGAGCACAGCGTGAGACTGGGAACGACATAACTATGCAAGTAAGCAGTGGTATACATATTTGCCAATTCAAGTTGCTTTTAATTTCAAATGGGCCATAGATCTATGATGCAAATACCCATTTAGAAATAATGAAGTTTACATAATTTTCTATCCATAAAATCAATCCCTGTTTTCCCTTTCAGAGACTCCTGATGAGTTCTATGGCTAATGGAGAGTTATATCAGATGATCAACAGGATATGTGAGGACCTGAGCTCAGGTGAGTGCAGGAGGCTCCTGTACCTGTGTGGATCCCTTGACACTGACAGGTGTGGTTCTGATCATGTGAGAGAGGTGTTAAATTCCTGGCTGAGCAGAGGACAGGTGGATCAGCTGTACCTGGTGGAACTTCTGTTCAGACTGAGACGCTTTGATCTCCTGAAGAAAGAGTTTCACATCAGTAAACATGAAGTGGATGGGATTCTGGGACATAACCAAGCTTTGTCAGAGTACAGGTGAGATTTATTCCTTAGGTTTGAATTATGCTATTGTCTTTTCCAGGATAACAACACACACCAATAGACCAAACATTCTTTACAGTCTCATTCATCGCGGTCTTCATTAGTAAATATATTACATGGAGTTCTGTCTATGAAGCTGTTCTGTTTCCTGGTTACAGAGTGTTGATGTCTGATGTGAGCGAAGACATGGGGACAGAAGACCTGGAATCGCTCAAGTTTCTGCTGAGTGGTTCTTTATCCAGAGAGAGGCTGACCAGAGTCAAGGTAAAGGCTTCGTTCAGACATTTTACATTTTATTTCATTACTGACAAGCCTGATCTGATTATGTCATGAAATATTTCTGCATTGTGGGTGGGGGATTCCTGCAATGTAAATACCACTAGGTATGCTGTAATGTACTGTGCATTTCTGTGAGAACATTCCTCTTCTTCTGTGGTATGTTTCCTGAGGATCTAGTTGTTATGGAATGTTTTTTATTTTATTTTAATAGATTTTCTTTTCAATTTAGTACAAAACACAAACCGAGCTGCCAGACAAGTATTGCTTTAAGTAAGACATGACAACAATAGGGTATTGCTTATGTACTGTAAGACATGACAACAATCAAATAAAATTGTATTTGTCACATGCGCTGAATACAACAGCTAGACCTTACAGTGAAATGCTTACTTGCAAGCCCTTAACCAACAATGCAGTTTTAAGAAAAACACCTAAAAAAGGAGAAATAAAAGTCACAAATAATTAAAGACCAGCAGTAAAATAACAATAACAAGGCTATATACAGGGTATTACAGTACAGAGTCAATGTGGAGGCTATATACAGGGTGTTACGGTACAGAGTCAATGTGGAGGCTATATACAGGGTATTACAGTACAGAGTCAATGTGGAGGCTATATACAGGGTATTACGGTACAGAGTCAATGTGGAGGCTATATACAGGGGGTACCGGTACAGAGTCAATGTGGAGGCTATATACAGGGTATTACGGTACAGAGTCAATGTGGAGGCTATATACAGGGGGTACCGGTACAGAGTCAATGTGGAGGCTATATACAGGGTATTACAGTACAGAGTCAATGTGGAGGCTGTATACAGGGTATTACGGTACAGAGTCAATGTGGAGGCTATATCCAGGGGGTACCGGTACAGAGTCAATGTGGAGGCTATATACAGGGGATACCGACCGGTACAGAGTCAATGTGGAGGCTATATACAGGTGTTACAGTACAGAGTCAATGTGGAGGCTATATACAGGGGGTACCAGTACAGAGTTAATGTGGAGACTATATACAGGGGGTACTGGTAAATAGTCAATGTGTACCGGTGGGGCGGCAGCGTAGCCTAGTGGTTAGAGCGTTGGACTAGTAACCGGAAGGTTGCAAGTTCAAACCCCCGAGCTGACAAGGTACAAAACAGGCAGTTAGCCCACTGTTCCTAGGCCGTCATTGAAAATAAGAATTTGTTCTTAACTGACTTGCCTAGTTAAATAAAGGTAAAAATAAATAAAAAAATGTGGAGACTATATACAGGGGGTACCGGTACAGAATCAATGTTGAGGCTATATACAGGGGGTACCGGTACAGAGTTAATGTGGAGGCTATATACAGGGGGTACCGGTACAGAATCAATGTTGAGGCTATATACAGGGGGTACCGGTACAGAGTCAATGTGGAATGTACTGGTACAGAATCAATGTTGAGGCTATATACAGGGGGTACCGGTACAGAGTTAATGTGGAGGCTATATACAGGGGGTACTGGTACAGAGTTAATGTGCGGGGGCACCGGTTAGTCGAGGTAATTGAGGTAATATGTACATCTAGGTAGAGTTATTAAAGTGACTATGCATAGATAATAACAGAGAGTAGCAGCAGCGCAAGTAGTCTGGGTAGTCATTTGATTAGATGTTCAGGAGTCTTATGGCTTCGGGGTAGAAGCTGTTTAGAAGCCTCTTGGACCTAGACTTGGCGCTCCGGTACCGCTTGCCGGCAAGGGTGGCTGGAGTCTTTGACAATTTTTAGGGCCTTCCTCTGACACCGCCTGGTATAGAGGTCCTGGATGGCAGGAAGCTTGGCCCCAGTGATGTATTGGGCCGTTCGCACTACCCTCTGTAGTGCCTTGCGGTCGGAGGCCGAGCAGTTGCCATACCAGGCAGTGATACAACCAGTCAGGATGCTCTCGATGGTGTAGCTGTAGAACCTTTTGAGGATCTGAGGACCCATGCCAAATATTTCAGTCTCCTGAGGGGGAATAGGTTTTGTCGTGCTCTCTTCACGACTGTCTTGGTGTGTTTGGACCATGATAGTTTGTTGGTGATATGGACGACAAGGAACTTGAAGCTCTCAACCTGCTCCACTACAGCCCCGTCAATGGGAATGGGGGCGTGCTCTGTCCTCCTTTTCCTGTAGTCCATAATCATCTCTTTTGTCATGATCATGTTGAGGGATTGGGTATAGGGTAAGACTTAACAACAACAGCAGGACAACAATATGACAGTTACAACAACAAGTGGTGTTCATAATCAGTGTATGTCCAGAAGATCCAGAAACAGATGTTCTGGAACGTTTTTGAACCATTTCATATCCTTTCTCTGTGTGACAGAGTTTCCTGGATGTCATAGTTGATCTGGAGAAGCTGGACAGAGTGTCTTCTGAGAGGGTGGAGCTGATAGAAAAATGTCTGAGGGACATCAGCAGGGTTGACCTGGCCAGGAAGGTCAAAGGGTACCGGAACCTGACATCAGGTAAGAATTAGGAAAAGGCCCACCTTGGGATTCTGGAGGACTTCTGGATATCTGGGGCCATATCAAGATTAGATTAGGATCCAGGATCTCCATATACTCATTGTGACCTAAGTGGCTAAATGGATTCTTCAGTGCATTCGGAAAGTATTCAGACCCCTTGACTTTTTCCACATTTTGTTACCTTACAACCTTGTTCTAAAATTGATTAAATTAAATGTTTTCCTCATCAACCTACCCCATAATGACAATGTGAAAACAGGGGTTTAGAAAATGTTTGAAAAAATTAAATAACGTATTTACATAAGTATTCAGACCCTTTGTAATGAGACTTGAAATTGAGCTCAGGTACATCCTTTTTCCATTGATCATCCTTGAGAGATGTTTCTACAACTTGATTGGAGTCCACCTGTGGGAAATTCAATTGATTGGACTTGATTTGGAAAGGCACACACCTGTCTATATAAGGTCCCACAGTTGACAGTGCATGTCAGAGCAAAAACCAAGCCATGAGGTCGAAGGAATTGTCCGTAGAGCTCAGAGACAGGATTGTATCAAGGCACAGATCTGGGGAAGGGTACCAAAACATTTCTGTAGCATTGAAGGTCCCCAAGAACACAGTGGCCTCCATCATTCTTAAATGGAAGAAGTTTGGAGCCACCAAGACTCTTCCTAGAGCTGACCGCCCGGCCAAACTGGGCAATCGGGGGAGAAGTGCCTTGGTCAGGGAGGTGACCAAGAACCAGACTGACAGAGCTCCAGAGTTCCTCTGTGGATATGGGAGAACCTTCCAAAAGGACAACCATCTCTGCAGCACTCCACCAATCATGCCTTTATTGTAGAGTGACCAGAAAGAAGCCACTCCTCAGTAAAAGGCATGACAGCCCGCTTGGAGTTTACCAAAAGGCACCTAAAGGACTCTTAGTCCATGAGAAACAAGATTCTCCGGTCTGATGAAACTAAGATTGAATTCTTTGGCCTGTATGCCAAGCGTCACGTCTGCACCATCCCTATGGTGAAGCATGGTGGTGGCAGCATCATGCTGTGAGGATGTTATTTCACGGCAGGGACTGGGAGACTAGTCAGGATCGGGGGAAAGGTGAACAGAGAAAAGTACAGAGAGATCCTTAATGAAAACCAACGTTCTAGCCATTGCTGATCCTCTTTTCGTTTTCCTTTGGTTTTGTCTTGTCTTGTATCACACCTGTTTCCAATCCCCCTCATGTCCTTGTTGGTGATTGTTTGTTTGTAAGCTATGTGCAAGATATGTTCTGGTGTGCGACGGGTTTTGTACCCACTTGTATTATTTTGTATCTTTTGGTTTTCGGAGTTTTTGAGCACTTATTAAACTGCTCCGTTTATACCAAGTTCGCTCCTGCGCCTGACTTCCTTCCACCAGCACGCACCCATTACAGAATCACTGACCGACTATGGAGTCAGCAGGAGCAGGTACCCCGGTTATAGGGGTGGAGGAGCGTGTCCGGGAGAACACAGGAATGCGTCACAATCCTGGCACCGCCATGGGACAGGAGTGGCTTCGGGACAAGTCTCTGAATGTCCTTGAGTGGCCCAGCCAGAGCCTGGACTTGGACCCGATCGAACATCTCTGGAGAGACCTGAAAATAGCTGTGCAGTGATGCTCCACATCCAACCTGACAGAGCTTGAGTGAATCTGCAGAGAAGAATAGGAGAAACTCCCCAAATACAGGTGTGCCAAGCTTGTAGCGTCATATCCAATTAGACTCCAGGCTTAAATCGCCGCCAAAGGTGCTTCAACAAAGTACTGAGTAAAGGGTCTGAACTCTTATGTAAGTCATATTTCAGTTTTAGTTTTTTTATACATTTTCAAATATTCCTAAAAACCTGTTTTTGTTTTGTCATTATGGGGTATTGTGTGTAGATTGATGAGGACAAAAAAATCAATTTAATCCATTTTTAGAATAAGGCTGTTATGTAACAAAATGTGGAAAAAGTCAACGGGTCTGAATACTTTCTGAATGCACTGTAAATCAGAACTCCTACTCTCACTCTTGATACTAATATGGCCCTTGTTCTCAATCTGAACCACCTCTGTTACATCCTGTTTGGAAATACTTCTTCCTGTGCAACTTGTTGTAGTTGGAACACCACAACATAGCCCAGTGGTGATGACTCACCAGGCCCAGCAGCAGTGGATCAGGACTCCAGTGAGTCACTACTACACTACCTCCTCTTGAAACAGGGACACCTTCCCTCGCCTCTACTACAGCTTTCTATAAAGGATGTTTCCTCTAACAGTGATTTCTGTCCCTCAGTCCAACCCCATGCCCACTGCCTCCCCTGTATCATGCCATTCAAGACAAGAGCAGTCCACACAGAACAGTAAGTTACTTTCAATCCTCAGGAGAGGTTTCTTTAAAATACCAACTGTTTATCATGATTAGTGTTCATTAAAAAAGTATATCCTCTGTAGAAAGCAGCTGTTATTCTGTCATTTTAGCTCCAGAGAACGAAAACATTGCAGAGCCTGAAAGAAAAAGGCTGTTCTACCAGGTAATATACATAGTGTTCTACCTGGTAATATACATAGTGTTCTACCAGGTAATATACATAGTGTTCTATCAGGTAATATACATAGTGTTCTACCAGGTAATATACATAGTGTTCTACCAGGTAATATACATAGTGTTCTACCAGGTAATATACATAGTGTTCTATCAGGTAATATACATAGTTTACCTGTTCTACCAGGTAATATACAGTGGGGCAAAAAAGTATTTAGTCATCCACCAATTGTGCAAGTTCTCCCACTTAAAAAGGTGAGAGAGGCCTGTAATTTTCATCATAGGTACACTTCAACTATGTCAGACAAAATGACAAAAAAAATCCTGAAAATCACATTGTAGGATTTTTATGAATTTATTTGCAAATTATGGTGGAAAATAAGTATTTGGTCAATAACAAAAGTTTATCTCAATACTTTGTTACATACCCTTTGTTGGTAATGACAGAGGTCAAACGTTTTCTGTAAGTCTTCACAAGGTTTTCACACACTGTTGCTGGTATTTTGGCCCATTCCTCCATGCAGATCTCCTTTAGAGCAGTGATGTTTTGGGGCTGTTGCTGGGCAACACGGACTTTCAACTCCCTCCAAAGATTTTCTATGGGTTTGAGATCTGGAGACTGCCTAGGCCACTCCAGGACCTTGAAATGCTTCTTACGAAGCCACTCCTTTGTTGCCCGGGCGGTGTGTTTGGGATCATTGTCATGCTGAAAGACCCAGCCACGTTCCATCTTCAATGCCCTTGCTGATGGAAGGAGGTTTTCACTCAAAATCTCACAATACATGGCCCCATTCATTCTTTCCTATACATGGATTAGTCGTCCTGGTCCCTTTGCAGAAAAACTGCCCCAAAGCATGATGCTTCACAGTAGGTATGGTGTTCTTTGGATGCAACTCAGCATTCTTTGTCCTCCAAACACGGCGAGTTGAGTTTTTACCAAAAAGTTCTATTTTGGTTTCATCTGACCATATGACATTCTCCCAATCTTCTTCTGGATCATCCAAATGCTCTCTAGCAAACTTCAGACGGGCCTGGACATGTACTGGCTTAAGCAGGGGGACACGTCTGGCACTGCAGGATTTGAGTCCCTGGCGGTGTAGTGTGTTACTGATGGTAGGCTTTGTTACTTCGGTCCCAGCTCTCTGCAGGTCGTCATTCACTAGGTCCCCCCGTGTGGTTCTGGGATTTTTGCTCACCGTTCTTGTGATCATTTTGACCCCACGGGGTGAGATCTTGCGTGGAGCCCCAGATCGAGGGAGATTATCAGTGGTCTTGTATGCCTTCCATTTCCTAATAATTGCTCCCACAGTTGATTTCTTCAAACCAAGTTGCTTATAGATTCAGTCTTCCCAGCCGGGTGCAGGTCTACAAGTTTGTTTCTGGTGTCCTTTGACAGCTCTTTGGTCTTGGCCATAGTGGAGTTTGGAATGTGACAGTTTGAGGTTGTGGACAGGTGTATTTTATACTGATAATAAGTTCAAACAGGTGCTGTTAATACAGGTAACGAGTGGAGGACAGAGGAGCCTGTCACGCCCTGGTCTTAGTATTTTTGTGTTTTCTTTATTATTTTGGTCAGGCCAGGGTGTGACATGGGTTTATTATGTGGTGTGTTTAGTCTTGTTTTTTTTGTAGGTATTGGGATTTTTTGTAGGTATTGGGAAAGTCTATGGTTGCCTGAAGTGGTTCTCAATCAGAGGCAGGTGTTTATCGTTGTCTCTGATTGGGAACCATATTTAGGCAGCCATATTCTTTGAGTGTTTCGGGGGTGATTGTTCCTGTCTTTGTGTTAGTTTGCACCAGTATAGGCTGTTTCGGTTTTCGCGTTACGTTTCTTGTTTTTGTATTGTTCGTGTTTATTTGTTTATTAAACATGTATCAAAATTACCACGCTGCATTTTGGTCCGACTCTCCTTCGACGGAAGAAAACCGTAACAGAGCCTCTTAAAGAAGAAGTTACAGGTCTGTGAGAGCCAGAAATCTAGCTTGTTTGTAGGTGACCAAATACTTATTTTCCACCATAATTTGCAAATAAATTCAATAAAAATCCTACTATGTTATTTTCTGGATTTTTTTCTCTCATTTTGTCTGTCATAGTTGAAGTGTACCTATGATGAAAATTACAGGCCTCTCTCATTTTTTTAAAGTGGGAGAACTTGCACAATTGGTGGCTGACTAAATACTTTTTTGCCCCACTGTACATAGTGTTCTATCAGGTAATATACATAGTGTTCTATCAGGTAATATACATAGTGTTCTACCAGGTAATATACATAGTGTTCTATCAGGTAATATACATAGTTTACCTGTTCTACCAGGTAATATACAGTGGGGCAAAAAAGTATTTAGTCATCCACCAATTGTGCAAGTTCTCCCACTTAAAAAGGTGAGAGAGGCCTGTAATTTTCATCATAGGTACACTTCAACTATGTCAGACAAAATGACAAAAAAAATCCTGAAAATCACATTGTAGGATTTTTATGAATTTATTTGCAAATTATGGTGGAAAATAAGTATTTGGTCAATAACAAAAGTTTATCTCAATACTTTGTTACATACCCTTTGTTGGTAATGACAGAGGTCAAACGTTTTCTGTAAGTCTTCACAAGGTTTTCACACACTGTTGCTGGTATTTTGGCCCATTCCTCCATGCAGATCTCCTTTAGAGCAGTGATGTTTTGGGGCTGTTGCTGGGCAACACGGACTTTCAACTCCCTCCAAAGATTTTCTATGGGTTTGAGATCTGGAGACTGCCTAGGCCACTCCAGGACCTTGAAATGCTTCTTACGAAGCCACTCCTTTGTTGCCCGGGCGGTGTGTTTGGGATCATTGTCATGCTGAAAGACCCAGCCACGTTCCATCTTCAATGCCCTTGCTGATGGAAGGAGGTTTTCACTCAAAATCTCACAATACATGGCCCCATTCATTCTTTCCTATACATGGATTAGTCGTCCTGGTCCCTTTGCAGAAAAACTGCCCCAAAGCATGATGCTTCACAGTAGGTATGGTGTTCTTTGGATGCAACTCAGCATTCTTTGTCCTCCAAACACGGCGAGTTGAGTTTTTACCAAAAAGTTATATTTTGGTTTCATCTGACCATATGACATTCTCCCAATCTTCTTCTGGATCATCCAAATGCTCTCTAGCAAACTTCAGACGGGCCTGGACATGTACTGGCTTAAGCAGGGGGACACGTCTGGCACTGCAGGATTTGAGTCCCTGGCGGTGTAGTGTGTTACTGATGGTAGGCTTTGTTACTTCGGTCCCAGCTCTCTGCAGGTCGTCATTCACTAGGTCCCCCCGTGTGGTTCTGGGATTTTTGCTCACCGTTCTTGTGATCATTTTGACCCCACGGGGTGAGATCTTGCGTGGAGCCCCAGATCGAGGGAGATTATCAGTGGTCTTGTATGCCTTCCATTTCCTAATAATTGCTCCCACAGTTGATTTCTTCAAACCAAGTTGCTTATAGATTCAGTCTTCCCAGCCGGGTGCAGGTCTACAAGTTTGTTTCTGGTGTCCTTTGACAGCTCTTTGGTCTTGGCCATAGTGGAGTTTGGAATGTGACAGTTTGAGGTTGTGGACAGGTGTATTTTATACTGATAATAAGTTCAAACAGGTGCTGTTAATACAGGTAACGAGTGGAGGACAGAGGAGCCTGTCACGCCCTGGTCTTAGTATTTTTGTGTTTTCTTTATTATTTTGGTCAGGCCAGGGTGTGACATGGGTTTATTATGTGGTGTGTTTAGTCTTGTTTTTTTTGTAGGTATTGGGATTTTTTGTAGGTATTGGGAAAGTCTATGGTTGCCTGAAGTGGTTCTCAATCAGAGGCAGGTGTTTATCGTTGTCTCTGATTGGGAACCATATTTAGGCAGCCATATTCTTTGAGTGTTTCGGGGGTGATTGTTCCTGTCTTTGTGTTAGTTTGCACCAGTATAGGCTGTTTCGGTTTTCGCGTTACGTTTCTTGTTTTTGTATTGTTCGTGTTTATTTGTTTATTAAACATGTATCAAAATTACCACGCTGCATTTTGGTCCGACTCTCCTTCGACGGAAGAAAACCGTAACAGAGCCTCTTAAAGAAGAAGTTACAGGTCTGTGAGAGCCAGAAATCTAGCTTGTTTGTAGGTGACCAAATACTTATTTTCCACCATAATTTGCAAATAAATTCAATAAAAATCCTACTATGTTATTTTCTGGATTTTTTTCTCTCATTTTGTCTGTCATAGTTGAAGTGTACCTATGATGAAAATTACAGGCCTCTCTCATTTTTTTAAAGTGGGAGAACTTGCACAATTGGTGGCTGACTAAATACTTTTTTGCCCCACTGTACATAGTGTTCTATCAGGTAATATACATAGTGTTCTATCAGGTAATATACATAGTGTTCTACCAGGTAATATACATAGTGTTCTATCAGGTAATATACATAGTTTACCTGTTCTACCAGGTAATATACAGTGGGGCAAAAAAGTATTTAGTCATCCACCAATTGTGCAAGTTCTCCCACTTAAAAAGGTGAGAGAGGCCTGTAATTTTCATCATAGGTACACTTCAACTATGTCAGACAAAATGACAAAAAAAATCCTGAAAATCACATTGTAGGATTTTTATGAATTTATTTGCAAATTATGGTGGAAAATAAGTATTTGGTCAATAACAAAAGTTTATCTCAATACTTTGTTACATACCCTTTGTTGGTAATGACAGAGGTCAAACGTTTTCTGTAAGTCTTCACAAGGTTTTCACACACTGTTGCTGGTATTTTGGCCCATTCCTCCATGCAGATCTCCTTTAGAGCAGTGATGTTTTGGGGCTGTTGCTGGGCAACACGGACTTTCAACTCCCTCCAAAGATTTTCTATGGGTTTGAGATCTGGAGACTGCCTAGGCCACTCCAGGACCTTGAAATGCTTCTTACGAAGCCACTCCTTTGTTGCCCGGGCGGTGTGTTTGGGATCATTGTCATGCTGAAAGACCCAGCCACGTTCCATCTTCAATGCCCTTGCTGATGGAAGGAGGTTTTCACTCAAAATCTCACAATACATGGCCCCATTCATTCTTTCCTATACATGGATTAGTCGTCCTGGTCCCTTTGCAGAAAAACTGCCCCAAAGCATGATGCTTCACAGTAGGTATGGTGTTCTTTGGATGCAACTCAGCATTCTTTGTCCTCCAAACACGGCGAGTTGAGTTTTTACCAAAAAGTTATATTTTGGTTTCATCTGACCATATGACATTCTCCCAATCTTCTTCTGGATCATCCAAATGCTCTCTAGCAAACTTCAGACGGGCCTGGACATGTACTGGCTTAAGCAGGGGGACACGTCTGGCACTGCAGGATTTGAGTCCCTGGCGGTGTAGTGTGTTACTGATGGTAGGCTTTGTTACTTCGGTCCCAGCTCTCTGCAGGTCGTCATTCACTAGGTCCCCCCGTGTGGTTCTGGGATTTTTGCTCACCGTTCTTGTGATCATTTTGACCCCACGGGGTGAGATCTTGCGTGGAGCCCCAGATCGAGGGAGATTATCAGTGGTCTTGTATGCCTTCCATTTCCTAATAATTGCTCCCACAGTTGATTTCTTCAAACCAAGTTGCTTATAGATTCAGTCTTCCCAGCCGGGTGCAGGTCTACAAGTTTGTTTCTGGTGTCCTTTGACAGCTCTTTGGTCTTGGCCATAGTGGAGTTTGGAATGTGACAGTTTGAGGTTGTGGACAGGTGTATTTTATACTGATAATAAGTTCAAACAGGTGCTGTTAATACAGGTAACGAGTGGAGGACAGAGGAGCCTGTCACGCCCTGGTCTTAGTATTTTTGTGTTTTCTTTATTATTTTGGTCAGGCCAGGGTGTGACATGGGTTTATTATGTGGTGTGTTTAGTCTTGTTTTTTTTGTAGGTATTGGGATTTTTTGTAGGTATTGGGAAAGTCTATGGTTGCCTGAAGTGGTTCTCAATCAGAGGCAGGTGTTTATCGTTGTCTCTGATTGGGAACCATATTTAGGCAGCCATATTCTTTGAGTGTTTCGGGGGTGATTGTTCCTGTCTTTGTGTTAGTTTGCACCAGTATAGGCTGTTTCGGTTTTCGCGTTACGTTTCTTGTTTTTGTATTGTTCGTGTTTATTTGTTTATTAAACATGTATCAAAATTACCACGCTGCATTTTGGTCCGACTCTCCTTCGACGGAAGAAAACCGTAACAGAGCCTCTTAAAGAAGAAGTTACAGGTCTGTGAGAGCCAGAAATCTAGCTTGTTTGTAGGTGACCAAATACTTATTTTCCACCATAATTTGCAAATAAATTCAATAAAAATCCTACTATGTTATTTTCTGGATTTTTTTCTCTCATTTTGTCTGTCATAGTTGAAGTGTACCTATGATGAAAATTACAGGCCTCTCTCATTTTTTTAAAGTGGGAGAACTTGCACAATTGGTGGCTGACTAAATACTTTTTTGCCCCACTGTACATAGTGTTCTATCAGGTAATATACATAGTGTTCTACCAGGTAATATACATAGTGTTCTATCAGGTAATATACATAGTTTACCTGTTCTACCAGGTAATATACAGTGGGGCAAAAAAGTATTTAGTCAGCCACCAATTGTGCAAGTTCTCCCACTTAAAAAGGTGAGAGAGGCCTGTAATTTTCATCATAGGTACACTTCAACTATGTCAGACAAAATGACAAAAAAAATCCTGAAAATCACATTGTAGGATTTTTATGAAATTTCTAAAGGTAATATACATAGTGTTCTATCAGGTAATATGCATAGTGTTCTACCAGGTAATATACATAGTGTTCTATCAGGTAATATACATAGTGTTCTACCAGGTAATATACATAGTGTTCTATCAGGTAATATACATAGTGTTCTATCAGGTAATATACATAGTGTTCTATCAGGTAATATAAAGGTAATATACATAGTGTTCTATCAGGTAATATAAAGGTAATATACATAGTGTTCTATCAGGTAATATACATAGTGTTCTATCAGGTAATATAAAGGTAATATACATAGTGTTCTATCAGGTAATATAAAGGTAATATACATAGTGTTCTATCAGGTAATATGCATAGTGTTCTATCAGGTAATATGCATAGTGTTCTATCAGGTAATATGCATAGTGTTCTATCAGGTAATATACATAGTGTTCTATCAGGTAATATAAAGGTAATATAAATATTGTTCTATCAGGTAATATACATAGTGTTCTATCAGGTAATATAAAGGTAATATACATAGTGTTCTATCAGGTAATATACCAGGTAATATACATAGTGTTCTATCAGGTAATATAAAGGTAATATACATAGTGTTCTATCAGGTAATATGCATAGTGTTCTACCAGGTAATATGCATAGTGTTCTATCAGGTAATAAACATAGTGTTCTATCAGGTAATATACATAGTGTTCTACCAGTTAATATACATAGTGTTCTATCAGGTAATATAAAGGTAATATACATAGTGTTCTATCAGGCAATATACATAGTGTTCTATCAGGTAATATACATAGTGTTCTACCAGTTAATATACATAGTGTTCTATCAGGTAATATAAAGGTAATATACATAGTGTTCTATCAGGTAATATACATAGTGTTCTATCAGGTAATATAAAGGTAATATACATAGTGTTCTATCAGGTAATATAAAGGTAATATACATAGTGTTCTATCAGGTAATATACATAGTGTTCTATCAGGTAATATAAAGGTAATATACATAGTGTTCTATCAGGTAATATACATAGTGTTCTACCAGGTAATATACATAGTGTTCTATCAGGTAATATACATAGTGTTCCCTCAGGTAATATACATAGTGTTCTATCAGGTAATATAAAGGTAATATACATAGTGTTCTATCAGGTAATATAAAGGTAATATACATAGTGTTCTATCAGGTAATATACATAGTGTTCTATCAGGTAATATAAAGGTAATATACATAGTGTTCTATCAGGTAATATGAAGGTAATATACATAGTGTTCTATCAGGTAATATAAAGGTAATATACATAGTGTTCTATCAGGTAATATAAAGGTAATATACATAGTGTTCTATCAGGTAATATACATAGTGTTCTATCAGGTAATATAAAGGTAATATACATAGTGTTCTATCAGGTAATATAAAGGTAATATACATAGTGTTCTATCAGGTAATATGCATAGTGTTCTATCAGGTAATATGCATAGTGTTCTATCAGGTAATATACATAGTGTTCTATCAGGTAATATAAAGGTAATATACATATTGTTCTATCAGGTAATATACATAGTGTTCTATCAGGTAATATACCAGGTAATATACATAGTGTTCTACCAGGTAATATACCAGGTAATATACATAGTGTTCTATCAGGTAATATAAAGGTAATATACATAGTTTTCTATCAGGTAATATAAAGGTAATATACATAGTGTTCTATCAGGTAATATGCATAGTGTTCTACCAGGTAATATGCATAGTGTTCTATCAGGTAATATACATAGTGTTCTATCAGGTAATATACATAGTGTTCTACCAGTTAATATACATAGTGTTCTATCAGGTAATATAAAGGTAATATACATAGTGTTCTATCAGGTAATATAAAGGTAATATACATAGTGTTCTATCAGGTAATATACATAGTGTTCTATCAGGTAATATAAAGGTCATATACATAGTGTTCTATCAGGTAATATACATAGTGTTCTATCAGGTAATATGAAGGTAATGTACATAGTGTTCTATCAGGTAATATGAAGGTAATATACATAGTGTTCTATCAGGTAATATAAAGGTAATATAGATAGTGTTCTATCAGGTAATATATATTGTGTTCTAACAGGTAATATACATAGTGTTCTACCAGGTAATATACCAGTGAATATATATTCGTCCCTTTCGGGATGAAGACCTTACGTGCGTGGTACATTTACAATAATGTGCCTGCCCCTCTGTTCTGTAGAGCCCAGTGGATGTTTACAGGCTCCAGTCAGACCCACGGGGTGAATGTCTCATCATAGACTGTGTTGGCAGTGATGGAGGTGAGAGTCCACATGCTGAGTCTACTGTAGAGACAGATAACACATACTGAGTCTACTGTAGAGACTGATAACACATGCTGAGTCTACTGAGTCTACTGTAGAGACAGATAACACATACTGAGTCTACTGTAGAGACAGATAACACATACTGAGTCTACTGTAGAGACAGATAACACATGCTGAGTCTACTGTAGAGACAGATAACACATACTTAGTCTACTGTAGAGACAGATAACACATGCTGAGTCTACTGTAGAGACAGATAACACATGCTGAGGCTACTGTTGAGACAGATAACACATACTGAGTCTACTGTAGAGACTGATTACACATACTGAGTCTACTGTAGAGACAGATAACACATGCTGAGTCTACTGTAGAGACTGATAACACATACTGAGTCTACTGAGTACTGTAGAGACAGATAACACATAATGAGTCTACTGTAGAGACAGATAACACATACTGAGTCTACTGTAGAGACTGATAACACATACTGAGTCTACTGTAGAGACTGATAACACATACTGAGTCTACTGTAGAGACTGATAACACATACTGAGTCTACTGTAGAGACTGATAACACATACTGAGTCTACTGTAGAGACTGATAACACATACTGAGTCTACTGTAGAGACAGATAACACATACTGAGTCTACTGTAGAGACAGATAACACATACTGAGTCTACTGTAGAGACAGATAACACATACTGAGTCTACTGTAGAGACAGATAACACATACTGAGTCTACTGTAGAGACAGATAACACATACTGAGTCTACTGTAGAGACAGATAACACATGCTGAGTCTACTGTAGAGACAGATAACACATACTGAGTCTACTGTAGAGACAGATAACACATGATGAGTCTCCTGTAGAGACAGATAACATATACTGAGTCTACTGAGTCTACTGTTGAGACTGATAACACATACTGTGTCTACTTTAGAGACATATAACACATACTGAGTCTACTGAGTCTAGTGTAGAGACAGATAACACATATGTGATGCTGATATTGTGTGTCAGTAACAGTGATGATGTAACAGTGATGATGTGTGTCAGTAACAGTGATGATGTGTGTCAGTAACAGTGATGATGTAACAGTGTTGATGTGTGTCAGTAACAGTGATTATGTGTGTCAGTAACAGTGATTATGTGTGTCAGTAACAGTGTTGATGTGTGTCAGTAACATTGATGATGTAACAGTGATGATGTGTGTCAGTAACAGTGATGATGTAACAGTGATGATGTGTGTCAGTAACAGTGATGATGTAACAGTGATTATGTGTGTCAGTAACAGTGTTGATGTGTGTCAGTAACATTGATGATGTAACAGTGATGATGTGTGTCAGTAACAGTGATGATGTAACAGTGATGATGTGTGTCAGTAACAGTGATGATGTAACAGTGATGATGTGTGTCAGTAACAGTGATGATGTAACAGTGATTATGTGTGTCAGTAACAGTGATGATGTAACAGTGATGATGTGTGTCAGTAACAGTGATGATGTACAGTGTTGATGTGTGTCAGTAACAGTGATGATGTGTGTCAGTAACAGTGATGATGTAACAGTGATGATGTGTGTCAGTAACAGTGATGATGTAACAGTGTTGATGTGTGTCAGTAACAGTGATGATGTAACAGTGATAATGTGTGTCAGTAACAGTGATGATGTGTGTCAGTAACAGTGATGATGTAACGGTGATGATGTGTGTCAGTAACAGTGATGATGTAACAGTGATGATGTAACGGTGATGATGTGTGTCAGTAACAGTGATGATGTAACTGTGATGATGTAACAGTGATGATGTGTGTCAGTAACAGTGATGATGTGTGTCAGTAACAGTGATGATGTAACAGTGATGATGTGTGTCAGTAACAGTGATGATGTAACAGTGTTGATGTGTGTCAGTAACAGTTATGATGTAACAGTGATGATGTGTGTCAGTAACAGTGATGATGTACAGTGTTGATGTGTGTCAGTAACAGTGATGATGTGTGTCAGTAACAGTGTTGATGTAACAGTGTTGATGTGTGTCAGTAACAGTGATTATGTTTGTCAGTAACAGTGATGATGTGTGTCAGTAACAGTGATGATGTGTGTCAGTAACAGTGTTGATGTGTGTCAGTAACAGTGATGATGTGTGTCAGTAACAGTGATGATGTGTGTCAGTAACAGTGTTGATGTGTGTCAGTAACAGTGATGATGTGTGTCAGTAACAGTGATGATGTGTGTCAGTAACAGTGATGATGTGTGTCAGTAACAGTGATGATGTGTGTCAGTAACAGTGATGATGTGTGTCAGTAACAGTGTTGATGTGTGTCAGTAACAGTGATGATGTGTGTCAGTAACAGTGATGATGTGTGTCAGTAACAGTGTTGATGTGTGTCAGTAACAGTGTTGATGTAACAGTGTTGATGTGTGTCAGTAACAGTGATTATGTTTGTCAGTAACAGTGATGATGTGTGTCAGTAACAGTGATGATGTGTGTCAGTAACAGTGTTGATGTGTGTCAGTAACAGTGATGATGTGTGTCAGTAACAGTGATGATGTGTGTCAGTAACAGTGTTGATGTGTGTCAGTAACAGTGATGATGTGTGTCAGTAACAGTGATGATGTATGTCAGTAACAGTGATGATGTGTGTCAGTAACAGTGATGATGTGTGTCAGTAACAGTGATGATGTGTGTCAGTAACAGTGTTGATGTGTGTCAGTAACAGTGATGATGTGTGTCAGTAACAGTGATGATGTGTGTCAGTAACAGTGTTGATGTGTGTCAGTAACAGTGTTGATGTAACAGTGTTGATGTGTGTCAGTAACAGTGATTATGTTTGTCAGTAACAGTGATGATGTGTGTCAGTAACAGAAATGATGTGTGTCAGTAACAGTGATGATGTGTGTCAGTAACAGTGTTGATGTGTGTCAGTAACAGTGATGATGTGTGTCAGTAACAGTGATGATGTGTGTCAGTAACAGTGATGATGTGTGTCAGTAACAGTGATGATGTGTGTCAGTAACAGTGATGATGTGTGTCAGTAACAGTGATGATGTGTGTCAGTAACAGTGTTCATGTGTGTCAGTAACAGTGATGATGTGTGTCAGTAACAGTGATGATGTAACAGTGATGATGTGTGTCAGTAACAGTGATTATGTAACAGTGATGATGTGTGCCAGTAACAGTGATGATGTAACAGTGATGATGTGTGTCAGTAACAGTGATGATGTAACAGTGACAATGCTAACATTGAAAGTCGATATATATAAAAAATATTTAAATAAATAAAAAGAGTTCTTAACAGGGCGTGTTTTTTTTTACAAACTGTGTTCCCATATGATTTCTCTCAACAGTCAATCGTTTTACATCAATAGTCGAAAACGTCCATTCTTCTCATGTGGTCGAATAGAAGCTTGTATGAAATATAATTAAATTAATAAATTAAGTAAACATTTCCGCTAACATTAAAAAGAGGACAAATTAATATATAATTACTTATCTTAATTATTGAAAAATGTTTGATAAATGTGACCATTAAAAGAAGAGAAGAGATCAACATCCGACGAGCTTCTCCTTCACGTCTCTATGGATTAAAATGACAATTTTTTAGACGATCAAACTTGACTATCTAGAGGAAGTAAAAGTCGTAACAGTGATTATGTGTGTCAGTAAGAGTGAAGATGTGTGTCAGTAACAGTGATGATGTGTGTCAGTAACAGTGATGATGTTCTTCTTCCCACCAGACATGTTGGAGGAGATGTTCAGCGGGCTCCAATTCAAGGTGACCCTGGTTAAGTGGCCGAGAGTGTGGGATACCCTGTCTCTTCTCAGGCAGGCTGCCCAACCGAGGCAGACCCAGGAAGTTGATGCCTTCGCCTGCTGCATCATCAGCCGTGGTACTGCTACCGACCTGCTGGCTACAGACTCTCACAGGTTGAGCATGGAACTCGCCACACCTGGGTTGTGGGTTTGATTCCCACTGGGCCCACCCATACTAAAATATGTATGCACATTTTGGCATATCTTATTATAATTGTTGTACATTTTATTTGACAGGCTCGGGGTGCGTCTTGACACGGTCCGACACCTCTTCACCCCTGACTACTGCCCCAGGCTGGCTGGCAAGCCCAAGCTGTTCTTCATCCAGACCTATAGTGTGTCAGGCCCCCAGGACTCCTCCTCCAGGCCCACGGGTCACCCTTCTCACAGGGAGGAGGATCTGGAGACAGATGGGTATGGGGAACCTCTCAGTGTGGAGACAGTCCCCACCGACGCAGATGTCTTCTGGAGCCACTGTTGGACAGATGAGGGTCAGCTGGAGGAGAAGGACCATCGGTCTGTGTACCTGCAGGCCCTGAGAGAGGCAGTTCAGAGGAGGTACTGACTGCAACATGTCAATCAAACAGAGATGTTTCAGTCATAGATATTGAAAATGAGCCATCCTGTTGTTCCTGCCCAGAGTGAAATGCTGATTGTTTTGCTCACTGGGATCTCTCTGGTTTCAGTCTTCAGTTTTTGCAGTATGTTTAATGGTACAACATTTAGACAAAAAAAGCATCAAAGATTACATTTCATGTTTGCTTTTATTGCACTGAATAAAGTAATGCCCATAGTGTAATCATGAATGACACGGTTCCTTTGCTTTTCTTGCAGGAGAACACATCTAGTGGATGTCCATACAGAGATGAACAGGGTGATCTTCGACCACAACAGAAGGAATCCAGGAGCCAGATACAACATTAATCTGAGACACACACTCAGGAAGAATCTCTACATGTTATAGATAGACATAATATAGTTTGCTCTAATGTATAACCACTGAGCAGTACTAGATTATATTATACAGTATACAACAGCACCCTCTACTGGCAGCTTTTGATAACCACAACAGCACCCTCTACTGGCAGCTTTGATAACCACAACAGCACCCTCTACTGGCAGCTTTGATAACCACAACAGCACCCTCTACTGGCGACAACTGTCTTGCATCACATTGAGCAGCTAGCGAGGAAGTAGTGCAATCAAAACACATTCAGTATTTTATTACTATGTATTTATTCAAAACATGTTTTTCTTTTTACTGAAGGATGGATGAAGGATTGGAGAAAATAATGTGAATTCAGATCTGTGCTTTTTAAAATGTAGCCAAGCCTGATAAGTAGTAATAAAACATAGACCTAAAATACTTTATTTATTCACCTAGATGGGTTAGGGTTAATCCTAACCCTAGATGGGATAGGAAAGCTAATTTTCTATGCATTTTCAATACATATGATTGGTATTTCGGGGAAGTTTATTTGAAATCCACCATCACAACGTTATAATGCGATCGTAAGGAAAATGGAGTCCCTTGAGAGGGCAAGAACAAGATGTATGTCAGAAGAAGTGCAATATTATCATAAGGAGATGTATACTTGGAATACGGAGGAGGAATTGAGGGAAAAAGTGAGAGGGAGGAAGAGGGTGAGCTTGAATTGTTAAAAAATTGAGGGAAAATGGGAGATGGTTTGTTAACTAAGAATGGGAGAAAGTGTAAGCAGAGTGAGCTGAAGACAAGAGGAGAAATGGAATTGAATGAGGTCAAAGTATTGCATGGGTTAGGTGTGGTGAAGTTCTCGGAGACCGAGGCTTGTACCGAGGCTCCGGATAAAGATGAGTGTGACAGTAGGAGTGAAGTTTTTGGAGCAAGTGGACCCTTACCGTTTGCCTGATCCAGTTGTGGTTTCAGGGTGGGTGAAAACAGAGTTGGATGCTGTGGAATCGTTGAAGTAATGTTCGGATATATAAGTTATCCTGTACAAGCTTTTGTGCTGAAGATATTACGTTATTAGAGGTGTAAAGCTTATGGGCAGTAGTGCATAAGCTGTCATATTCTAAGGCAGTGAAGAAAGTAGAGGAAGATGTGTCAAGGGGCAGGGATCCTGAGAGGACTGCTGAAACTAGTAGATCTGTACCAGAACAGAGGGAGGGATCCTGAGAGGACTGCTGTGACTAATATATCTGTACCAGAACAGAGGGAGGATCCTGAGAGGAGGGGTGTAGTAAATATGTACCAGAACAGAGGGAGGGATCCTGAGAGGACTGGTATGACTAGTATATCTGTACCAGAACAGAGGGAGGGATCCTGAGAGGACTGCTGTGACTAGTAGATCTGTACCAGAACAGAGGGAGGGATCCTGAGAGGACTGGTGTAGTAGATCTGTACCAGAACAGAGGGAGGGATCCTGAGAGGACTGGTGTAGTAGATCTGTTCCAGAACAGAGGGAGGGATCCTGAGAGGACTGGTGTAGTAGATCTGTTCCAGAACAGAGGTACAGGGGTTATCAACTGTACTACAGGGATGAAACGGAAGTCACAGAAAATTGAGGTGGTGGTGGCAGCTGCATAGAGGTATTTGGGTGTGAGAGTCCCCCCTTCAGCAGTGAGGTAATGGGAGCCGCTACCTGACCAAAACCCCCGGATAAACCTCTGGTAGTAATTGGCAAACCCAAGGAACCACTGCACTTCCTTTACCGAGGTGGGAGTCGGCCAATTACGCATGGCTGCAATGCGGTCACTCTCCATCTCCACCCCTGACGTGGAAAGGCGGTACCCTAGGAAGGAGACAGACTGTTGGAAGAACAGACATTTCTCAGCCTTGACGTACAGGTCATGCTCCAACAGTCGACCAAGCACCCTGCGCACCAGGGACACATGCTCGGTGCGTGTAGCGGAGTATATCAGAATGTCGTCAATATACACCACTACACCCTGCCCGTGCAGGTCTCGGAAAATCTCGTCAACAAAGGCCTGGAAAACTGATGGAGCATTCATCAACCCGTACGGCATGACAAGGTACTCATAGTGCCCTGAGGTAGTACTAAATGCCATCTTCCACTCGTCCCCTTCCCGGATACGCACCAGGTTGTAAGCACTCCTGAGATCCAATTTTGTGAAGAAGCGCCCTGTGCATTGACTCGATCACACTGGCGATGAGAGGCAGCTGGTAACTGTACCTCACAGTGATCTGATTGATACCTCGATAGTCAATACACGGGCGCAGACCTCCATCCTTCTTCCTCACAAAAAAATAAACTTGAGGATGCAGGTGAAGTCGAGGGCCCGAATGTACCCCTGCCCCAGGGATTCGGAGACATATGTTTCCATAGCCACCGTCTCCTCCTGTGACAAAGGATACACGTGACTCCTGGGAAGTGCAGCGTCTACCAGGAGATTTATCGCACAATCCCCCCGTCGATGGGGTGGTAATTGAGTCGCCCTCTTCTTACAGAAGGCGAGAGCCAAATTGGCATATTCTGAGGGGATGCGCACGGTGGAGACCTGGTCTGGACTTTACACCGTAGTCTCACCGATGGAAACCCCCACACACCTCCCTGAGCACTTTCGTGACAACCCTTGAGAGCCCTCTGTTGCCACGAAATAGTGGGGTCATGACAGACCAACCAGGGTAGGCCCAGCACCAGGGGAAACACAGGAGAATCAATAAGGAAGAGACTGATTCTCTCCTTGTGACTGTGTAACCATGCTGAGTGAAGCGGTGGCCTCCCTAATCAGCACGGACCCTAATGGTCGACTATCTAGGGCATGCACATGGAAGGGCATATCCACAGGAACAAGGGGGATCCATAAACTATGGGCAAATGAACGGTCAATAAAATTCCTATCTGCACCTGAATCTACGAGTGCCTTATGCTGGGAATGAGGGAAAAACTCAGGAAATTTAATAAACACATACAGTGCCTTGCGAAAGTATTCGGCCCCCTTGAACTTTGCAACCTTTTGCCACATTTCAGGCTTCAAACATAAAGATATAAAACTGTATTTTTTTGTGAAGAATCAACAACAAGTGGGACACAATCATGAAGTGGAACGACATTTATTGGATATTTCAAACTTTTTTAACAACTCAAAAACTGAAAAATTGGGCGTGCAAAATTATTCAGCCCCTTTACTTTCAGTGCAGCAAACTCTCTCCAGAAGTTCAGTGAGGATATCTGAATGATCCAATGTTGACCTAAATGACTAATGATGATAAATACAATGCACCTGCGTGTAATTAAGTCTCCGTATAAATGCACCTGCACTGTGATAGTCTCAGAGGTCCGTTAAAAGCGCAGAGAGCATCATGAAGAACAAGGAACACACCAGGCAGGTCCGAGATACTGTTGTGAAGAAGTTTAAAGCCGGATTTGGATAAAAAAAGATTTCCCAAGCTTTAAACATCCCAAGGAGCACTGTGCAAGCGATAATATTGAAATGGAAGGAGTATCAGACCACTGCAAATCTACCAAGACATGGCCGTCCCTCTAAACTTTCAGCTCATACAAGGAGAAGACTGATCAGAGATGCAGCCAAGAGGCCCATGATCACTCTGGATGAACTGCAGAGATCAGCTGAGGTGGGAGACTCTGTCCATAGGACAACAATCAGTCGTATATTTCACAAATCTGGCCTTTATGGAAGAGTGGCAAGAAGAAAGCCATTTCTTAAAGATATCCATAAAAAGTGTTGTTTAAAGTTTGCCACAAGCCACCTGGGAGACACACCAAACATGTGGAAGAAGGTGCTCTGGTCAGATGAAACAAAAATTGAACTTTTTGGCAACAATGCAAAACGTTATGTTTGGCGTAAAAGCAACACAGCTCATCACCCTGAACACACCATCCCCACTGTCAAACATGGTGGTGGCAGCATCATGGTTTGGGCCTGCTTTTCTTCAGCAGGGACAGGGAAGATGGTTAAAATTGATGGGAAGATGGATGGAGCCAAATACAGGACCATTCTGGAAGAAAACCTGATGGAGTCTGAAAAAGACCTGAGACTGGGACAGAGATTTGTCTTCCAACAAGACAATGATCCAAAACATAAAGCAAAATCTACAATGGAATGGTTCAAAAATAAACATATCCAGGTGTTAGAATGGCCAAGTCAAAGTCCAGACCTGAATCCAATCAAGAATCTGTGGAAAGAACTGAAAACTGCTGTTCACAAATGCTCTCCATCCAACCTCACTGAGCTCGAGCTGTTTTGCAAGGAGGAATGGGAAAAAATTTCAGTCTCTCGATGTGCAAAACTGATAGAGACATACCCCAAGCGACTTACAGCTGTAATCGCAGCAAAAGGTGGCGCTACAAAGTATTAATTTAAGGGGGCTGAATAATTTTGCACGCCCAATTTTTCAGTTTGATTTGTTAAAAAAGTTTGAAATATCCAATAAATGTCCATCCACTTCGTGATTGTGTCCCACTTGTTGTTGATTCTTCACAAAAAAATACAGTTTTATATCTTTATGTTTGAAGCCTGAAATGTGGCAAAAGGTCGCAAAGTTCAAGGGGGCCGAATACTTTCGCAAGGCACTGTACATGTGAGCAACGGGGCTCTGGGTGAGCCTGGTGCCAACTCACCTGGGGTGACATGACTCCCTGAGGAACCCCCCCAACACCGACCAGCAGTGTGCCCTCGGCGGCCACAGATGGTGCAGGGAATGGCCCCTCCTCCGGTCGCCCTAATCACACCACCTCCCAGCTCCATTGGCGTCGGAGTGGAGTTGCTGGGGGATGGAACTGACAGGCCCCGATCCGGACGTCCGCGGGTAGCCACTAGGTTTTCCACCCAGATGGACAGGTCCACCAGCAGGTCCAACGTGAGGGTGGTGTCTCGGCAGGCCAACTCCCGACAGACATCCTCGCGCAGACTGCACCGGTAGTGAATGATCAGGGCCCTGACGTTCCATCCCGCACTGGCGGCCAGGGTCCAGAAGTCCAAAGCGAAATCCTGCGCGCTCCTCGTCCCCTGCCTCAGGTGGAGCAGATGTTCACCCAACTCTCGACCCTCAGGCGGGTGGTCGAAAACTGCCCTTAAGCGGCAGGTGAACTCTGCGTAATGGTCCAACGCTGTGTCTCCCTCACTCCGTAAGGCGTTGTCCCACTCCAGGGCTTTGCCTGAGAGGCAGAAGACGAGGGCGGACATGCTCTCACATCCCGAAGGAGCCGGGTGGACGGTCGACAGGTAGAGCTCCAGCTGGAGGGGGAACCACTGGCATCCTGCAGCTGTCCCATCATACTCCCTCGGGAGCGCGAGCTGAATCCCGCTGGGACCTGATGAAGGAGTGGACAGTGGGGCCTGCTGTAGTGGGGTTGGTGAAGGCATTGGAAGACCTCCTTCTCTCCCGTCTATCCATCATCTGCAGCACGCGATCCATGACGGTGCCCAGACGTTGCAACATGGTCGCGTGCTGCTGGACACGCTCCTCGACCGCCAAAGCGAGGCCGTCTGCTCTTGCTGACTCCATTTCTGGTGAGTGATTCCGTAATGCGTCTGTGTGTAGCTGGTGTAGATGAGTCATGCGCAGGACAGCTGATATGAGTAAGGTACGAAATTTTACTCAACAATAATCACAATATACGTCAAAAAATCCAAGGCCACAAATACGGACCACAATACAATAAACAATCACTCACAAACAAACATGGGGGAACAAAGGGTTAAATAATGAACAAGCAATTGGGGGATTGAAACAGGGTGTGTAAGTCAAAGACAAAACAAATGGAAAATGAAAAGTGGATTGGCGATGGCTAGAAGGCTTGTGGCGTGGACCACCGAACGCCGCCTGAACAAGGACCGACTTCCGCCGAAGTCGTGACATTTCTAGTAAGTGTATGGTAGGGTAGCTGGTCACCATAGCATCGCCCACCTGTAGCACGCGCTCTAGCAGGTATATCTCTCTGGTCACCCCCAAAACGAATTCTTTCTTTGGCCGCCTCTCCTTCCAGTTCTCTGCTGCCAATGACTGGAACGAACTACAAAAATCTCTGAAACTGGAAACACTTATCTCCCTTACTAGATTTAAGCACCAGCTGTCAGAGCAGCTCACATATTACTGCACCTGTACATAGCCCACCTATAATTTAGCCCAAACAACTACCTCTTTCCCTACTGTATTTATTTAATTTATTTATTTATTTTGCTCCTTTGCACCCCATAATTTTTATTTCTACTTTTTTTATTTCTACCATTCCAGTGTTTTACTTGCTATATTGTATTTACTTTGCCACCATGGCCTTTTTTTTGCCTTTACCTCCCTTATCTCACCTCATTTGCTCACATCGTATATAGACTTGTTTCTACTGTATTATTGACTGTATGTTTGTTTTACTCCATGTGTAGGGTATTTAAATAGTGGAGTAGGGTGGGGATTTGTAGTGAGTGTAGGGTTAGATGGTAGGGTATTTAAATAGTGGAGTAGGGTGGGGGGTTGTTAGTGAGTGTAGGGTTAGATGGTAGGTAATTTAAATAGTGGAGTAGGATGGGGGGGTTTTAGTGTAGGGTTAGATGGTAGGGTATTTAAATAGTGGAGTAGGGTGGGGGGTTTTAGTGTAGGGTTAGATGGTAGGGTATTTAAATAGTGGAGTAGGATGGGGGGTTTTAGTGTTGGGTTAGATGGTAGGGTATTTAAATAGTGGAGTAGGGTGAGGGGTTTTAGTGTAGGGTTAGATGGTAGGGTATTTAAATAGTGGAGTAGGGTGGGGGGTTTTAATGTAGGGTTAGATGGTAGGGTATTTAAATAGTGGAGTAGGGTGGGGGGGGGTTTAGTGTAGGGTTAGATGGTAGGGTATTTAAATAGTGGAGTAGGGTGGGGGGTTTTAGTGTAGGGTTAGATGGTAGGGTATTTAAATAGTGGAGTAGGGTGGGGGGTTTTAGTGTAGGGTTAGATGGTAGGGTCTCTAAATAGTGGAGTAGGGTGAGGGGTTTTAGTGTAGGGTTAGATGGTAGGGTATTTAAATAGTGGAGTAGAGTGGGGGGGGGGGTAGTGTAGGGTTAGATGGTAGGGTATTTAAATAGTGGAGTAGGGTGGGGGGTTTTAGTGTAGGGTTAGATGGTAGGGTATTTAAATAGTGGAGTAGGGTGGGGGGTTTTAGTGTAGGGTTAGATGGTAGGGTATTTAAATAGTGGAGTAGGGTGGGGGGTTTTAGTGTAGGGTTAGATGGTAGGGTATTTAAATAGTGGAGTAGGGTGGGGGGGGTTTAGTGTAGGGTTAGATGGTAGGGTATTTAAATAGTGGAGTAGGGTGGGGGGTTTTAGTGTAGGGTTAGATGGTAGGGTATTTAAATAGTGGAGTAGGGTGGGGGGTTTTAGTGTAGGGTTAGATGGTAGGGTATTTGTTGATTTATTCATGTTAATTTTCAAGCAACGTGGAAGGGAGTTATACTCCAGTCTAGTGAGTGGCGGTAATGCAACATTTTTTGGATGCCAACCACCGTTAAACCTCATCGAAGAAGAAGAACGTTAAACTGCACCACACCGCTAGATGGCTGTCCAGGTTAACTTCGGTGTCAGCAGCTCATCTGGTGTCAATCAGTCTGATTTCTCAGAGGTTTCGTCCAAAAGTCCTATCGACTGTCTGTGATGTTATTTCCCCCCTCTCCATGGGTTTACATGTGATGCAGGAACATGTGTCGCCAATATGCAAAACGTCCCGGTATGTAGGTGAGCATGCATGTTCCCCATGACGCGTCAGACACCGTGAACGTGCTTCGGGCTGCTGTTACTATAATGCAATGGCGGCGGTGCTGTGCACCAGAGATGGATGAGTTACCGGTTCAAATCCGCTCGACGCAGACACCGTGGATTAGTAAACACACCTCTGTCCAGATCAATCGAATTCGTAACTGTTTGGTGATTTAGCCTCAACGTTACTTTAGGAATGTGTCTAGCAGGGTTAGCTAACGAGCTAATGCCAGTCTGTGCCAGGGTGATGTAGGGCTTTTCCGCACATCTGTCTGCAGTAGCCACCACCCGCCTGCTAACGTTACACCAGGCAACCGGCTGAACATCACTCCGTCCCTCGACGGGGAGTCTCGGCCCACTCGGACCGGAACATCATGGCTGAGAGGAATTCTACCGGATTACTAATGATGTTGGAACCGAGCCCGGCTATGGCCATGTCACTGCCGGTGGAGGTCCGGGAGAAGCTGGCGGAGTTGGAGCTGGAACTGTCGGAAGGTAGGCGACTCCCGTCCCCGCACACATCAACTACCGCGGACAGCTACGTGTGGAACGACACTGCTCTTTGGCTTTACAGATAATTATCTGCTCAAATTGAGATCAGAAGTAGCCTATTCCACACACAAATCAAGTCCAATCGATGAAAGTACTTTTTGTGATTAATATTTTGAATAGAGTGCTCAGTCGTCAAACTCGTTTATGAGGACTAGGTGTCGGCCGAGAGGAATGGGACTTATTTTGGAAATTGTCCAAATTACATTTGGGAAAGTTAAAAGGAAGAGATCCCAAAGTCATAAAATAGGCTAGTATTTAATTATTATTAATAATTTAAACCACAGCTGTCTGACACGTGCCCTGGTTAATGTCATGTAGCTTACTAATATTCTTGTGACATGGATGTTTTTCTTTCCCCAATTTGTTTATGCAAAAGTATGATGAGGAAGACATGGAAAAGAGGACCACCGTATTGCATTGTGGGTATTACATGTAAAACCAGTGGTTTATACACACACACACACACACACACACACACAGAATGCCAACGTCAGACAATCCATTTCAATGTTAAGGTTGAATGACACTGTTGATGATCAGATAGCACCAACTCTGCTTTATGCTGTTTGAATAGCCTACCAACTCTATAAGAATCAGTTTTTCCTCAGTGGGAACAGTATTGAAGTTCATTACTCTTTCTACAGTGTGCTACTGACAATGCAGAACCTGTAACGAAGGTGCCATCAGAAAGTGAAGGTGTGGCCAATCACAACGTTCAAGGCTATCTGTGCGTTGGCAGAAAAGTAGTGAAGCGGGCCTCCCCAGTGCCATTGCAGTGCTTGAGGCATCGCTACAGACCTGGGTTCGATCCCAGGCTGTGCCACAACCGGCCGTGACCGTGGCCCAGCGGTGTCCTGGGGGGGCTTTACTTGGCTCATTGCGCTCTAGCGTCTCCTTGTGGCAGGCCCGGGCACCTGCAGGCTGACCTCTTTCGTCAGTTGAACAGTGTTTCCTCCGACACATTGGTGCAGCTGGCTTCCGGGTTAAGTGGCCGGGTGTTAAAGAAGCATTCCATTGAAAATGAATGTACTTCTGGTGTACCGAAATGCAATGATGCCCCTGGTGTGATCCAGGCATTACTCTGAGCCATCTGAAGGATGCAGTGAGTAAGTAACTTCCTCAATACCTCCTGTCTACATGGGATGAATGCACCAACAATTGATGCTCAAATATAAACACAGACACTTAACCTTGGTCCTGTTATAGCTGATCAGTGTGCTGCTCACTGTACACTCTTCAACCCTCCCCCCTCAGTCCGGAAGATCAAACCCCTGATTCCACCTTTACTCAAAGTCAAATTATTCTAGTTGCTGGTGTTGAAAAGAGAAGAGGGATTAATTTAGAAACGGAACCACTGAGCCACTCTAAACTGCCCTGCAGGACTCCATGTATCAGGAAATGGGTATCAAATGTCTTTATTTGACCTTTATAGTCCCATTGAGACTAAGGTCTTTTAAATATATTTTTTTTTACAAGGGAGCCATGCATTTGACAATTTCCACATTTTTATAGGATACAAGAAACAGTTGAAATACACAAGTCATCGACATCTCTCAGCTACCAGGTCTTCAACCAATATCTGACACTGTCTGAGTGCCGCTTCTTCATCCAATTTCAACCAGATCTGCAGATTGTTCCAGCAGTGGGACTGAAGTCCAAGCATGTCACAAATGGCACCTTGCTCCCTATGAAGTGCACTACTTTTGACCAGGGGCCATAGGGCTCTGGTCAAATGTAGTGCACTATATAGGGAATAGGGTGCCATTTGTGATGGGATACTTTGCAAGACTCAACATTATGAAGTGAGCAGCTGTATTAGGCCATGCAGAGCCTTAGCAGTGACCTATATATTATTATCTGATTAGATTGAGGACTAGTGATGGTTTCAGTAGTGACCTATAGATTATTATCCGATTAGACTGTGTGATGGTGTCAGTAGTGACCTATAGATTATTATCTGATTAGACTGTGTGATGGTGTCAGTAGTGACCTATAGATTATTATCTGATTAGACTGTGTGATGGTGTCAGTAGAGCAGAGGGACTTTTTCTGGTCGGGTCTAAGGGTGTTACAGTTTATTATTTTAATTCACCTTTATTTAACCAGGTATTTATTTGTTTTATATATAACATCAACCTAACCCTTTATTTAACCAGGTAGGCTAGTTGAGAACACCTTTATTTAACCAGGTAGGCTAGTTGAGAACAAGTTCTCATTTACAACTGTGACCTGGCCAAGATAAAGCAAAGCAGTGCGACAAAAACAACAGAGTTACACATGGAATTAACAAACGTACAGTCAATAACACAATAGAAAAAATCTATATACAGTGTGTGCAAATCTAGTAAGATAAGGGAGGTAAGGCAATAAATAGGCCATGGTGGCGAAGTAATTACAGTAGATGACTGTGCAAGTAGAGATACTGGGGTCCAAAGGAGCGAAAATAAATAACAATATGGGGATGAGGTAGTTGGATGGGCTATTTACAGATGGGCTATGTACAGGTACAGAGTTTGGTGAGCTGCTCTGACAGCTGGTGCTTAAAGTTAGAGGGAGAAATGGGTCTCCAGCGCAAAAAAAAAAAATAGCAGTTCGTTCCAGTCATTGGCATCAGAGAACTGGAAGGAAAGGTGGCCAAAGTGGGTGTTGGCTTTGGGGATGACCAGTGAGCTATACCTGCTGGAGCGCGTGCTACAGGTGGGTGTTATGGTGACCAGTGAACTGAGATAAGGTGGGGCTTTACCTAGCAAGACTTATAGATGACCTGGAGCCAGTGGGTTTGGCGACGAATCTGTAGCGAGGGCCAGCCGACGAGAGCATACAGGTCACAGTGGTGGGTAGTATGTGGGGCTTTGGTGACAAAACGGATGGCGCTGTGATAGACTGAATTCAATTTGCTGAGTAGAGTGTTAGTCAGTTTTACGAGGGTATGTTTGGCAGCATGAGTGAAGGATGCTTTGTTGCGATATAGGAATCCGATTCTAGATTTAATTTTGGATTGGAGATGCTTAATGTGAGTCTGGAAGGAGAGTTTACAGTCTAACCAGTCACCTAGGTAGTTGTAGTTGTCCATATATTCTAAGTCAGAACCGTCCAGAGTAGTGATGCTGGGCGGGCAGGCAGGTGGGGCTGCGATTGGTTGAAGAGCAGGCATTTAGTTTTACTTGCATTTAAGAGCAGTTGGAGGCCACAGAAGGAGTGTACGGGATAGGCTGCCATTACTAGACTACTAGACTAGAGCCCTTTATACAGGATAGGGGGCCTTTTGGGAAGTCTGTTGTGAGCTGACCAGCGTCCCCAGGGAGACAGAGGGTTCCTGTCCTCATGGTCTTTGTGTTTGTCAGGAGTGGAACCAGATGTCCTCCTCATGGTCTCTGTCTGTGTTGTCATCCTGATGGTGGTCTGTCTGTGTTGTCATCCTGATGGTGGTCTGTCTGTGTGTTGTCCATCCTGATGGTGGTCTGTCTGTGTGTTGTCCATCCTGATGGTGGTCTGTCTGTGTGTTGTCCATCCTGATGGTGGTCTGTCTGTGTGTTGTCCATGCTGATGGTGGTCTGTCTGTGTGTTGTCCATGCTGATTGTGGTCTGTCTCTGTGTTGTCCATGCTGATGGTGGTCTGTCTGTGTGTTGTCGATCCTGATGGTGGTCTGTCTGTGTGTTGTCGATCCTGATGGTCTCTGTCTGTGTATTTTCCATCCTGATGGTGGTCTGTGTGTTGTCATCCTGATGGTCTGTGTGTTGTCATCCTGATGGTGGTATGTCTGTGTGTTGTCAATCCTGATGGTCTGTGTGATGTCATCCTGATGGTCTGTCTGTGAGATGTCATTCTGATGGTGGTCTGTCTGTGTTTGTCAGGAGTGGAACCATTTTAAATGTTTTTGTTTTAGTCATTTAGGAGAGGCTCTTTTATCCAGAGCAACTTGCTCTTCAGTGCATTTATGTCCAGGTAGCTCGGTGGTAAACCACACATCAGTCAGTACATTTTTCCTCAGCGAAGTCAAGTACTGTTAGTTCACCAATGGCTTTTTTGGGGTGGGGTGAGGAGCTGGTGCCAGTGGTGGGTGCTGTGGAATTATTTAAGATGCTCTTTGAAGGGGTAGCGTTTCAGATGTTTTCAGAAGATGGGCAGGGACTCTGCTGTCCCATCATCAGGGGGAAGATGGGCAGGGACTCTGCTGTCCCAGCATCAGGGGGAAGATGGGCAGGGACTCTGCTGTCCCAGCATCTGGGGGAAGATGGACAGGGACTCTGCTGTCCTAGTTTCAGGGGGAAGATGGACAGGGACTCTGCTGTCCTAGATTCAGGGGGAAGATGGACAGGGACTCTGCTGTCCTAGTTTCAGGGGGAAGATGGACAGGGACTCTGCTGTCCTAGTTTCAGGGGGAAGATGGACAGGGACTCTGCTGTCCTAGTTTCAGGGGGAAGATGGACAGGGACCCTGCTGTCCTAGCTTCAGGGGGAAGATGGTTACACCATGATTTTCCAGGACAGAGAAGAGCTTAGGCTGAGCTGGAGATGCCTTCCCGTAGGGGTGGGAGGGCCAATAGACCAGAGGTGGCAGAATGGACTGCTTGTGTTGGGCATAGTCTGAAGGTAGGGAGTTGCTCTGTGAGCAAGTACCATGGTCTTGTAGTGGATGTGAGCTTTGACTAGAAGCCAGTGGAACCAGAATCTACGTCTGTCCAGCTGTTTCCTCTTCCTTCCTGTTCTCTGTGTGTGTCACTTCCTGGTCTGGTGGAGCTCTGCAAGCAGCAATGGTCTCTCTCTCTCCTTGTCTTTGCTGTGTCTCTCTCCTGTCTCTCTCCTTGTCCTTGCTGTGTCTCTCTCCTTGTCCTTGCTGTGTCTCTCTCCTTGTCCTTGCTGTCTCTCCTGTCTCTCTCTCCTTGTCCTCGCTGTCTCGCTCTCCTGCGTTCTCACTCTCATTGGACTTAGACATGCCCTTATTTTCCTATGCAATGATGACTTTAGATGGAGGAGCTGCTGCCCCCTCCCCCGGCCCTGTAGCCAGTCACCCCCTTCTAGCAGCTCTGTTGGGAGTCTAGCAGCAGCCCGATAGCATTAGCAGCCCTGTTGGGCTTCTAGCAGCAGCCCGATAGCATTAGCAGCCCGATAGCATTAGCAGCCCTGTTGGACGTCTAGCAGCAGACCGATAGCATTAGCAGCCCTGTTGGGAGTCTAGCAGCAGTCCGATAGCATTAGCAGCCCTGTTGGGACCTCTAGCAGCAGCCCGATAGCATTAGCAGCCCTGTTGGGAGTCTAGCAGCAGCCCGATAGCATTAGCAGCCCTGTTGGACGTCTAGCAGCAGACCGATAGCATTAGCAGCCCTGTTGGGAGTCTAGCAGCAGTCCGATAGCATTAGCAGCCCTGTTGGGACCTCTAGCAGCAGTCCGATAGCATTAGCAGCCCTGTTGGGAGTCTAGCAGCAGCCCGATAGCATTAGCAGCCCTGTTGGACGTCTAGCAGCAGTCCGATAGCATTACCAGCCCTGTTGGGACCACTAGCAGCAGTCCGATAGCATTGGCAGCCCTGTTGGGACCTCTAGCAGCAGTCCGATAGCATTAGCAGCCCTGTTGGGAGTCTAGCAGCAGCCCAATAGCATTAGCAGCCCTGTTGGACGTCTAGCAGCAGACCGATAGCATTAGCAGCCCTGTTGGGAGTCTAGCAGCAGTCCGATAGCATTAGCAGCCCTGTTGGGACCTCTAGCAGCAGCCCGATAGCATTAGCAGCCCTGTTGGGAGTCTAGCAGCAGACCGATAGCATTAGCAGCCCTGTTGGGAGTCTAGCAGCAGTCCGATAGCATTAGCAGCCCTGTTGTGACCTCTAGCAGCAGACCGATAGCATTAGCAGCCCTGTTGGGAGTCTAGCAGCAGTCCGATAGCATTAGCAGCCCTGTTGTGACCTCTAGCAGCAGTCCGATAGCATTAGCAGCCCTGTTGGACGTCTAGCAGCAGTCCGATAGCATTAGCAGCCCTGTTGGGGCCTCTAGCAGCAGTCCGATAGCATTAGCAGCCCTGTTGGACGTCTAGCAGCAGCCCGATAGCATTAGCAGCCCTGTTGGGAGCAGCGGTCCGATAGCATTGGCAGCCCTGTTGGGACCTCTAGCAGCAGTCCGATAGCATTAGCAGCCCTGTTGGGAGTCTAGCAGCAGCCCGATAGCATTAGCAGCCCTGTTGGACGTCTAGCAGCAGACCGATAGCATTAGCAGCCCTGTTGGGAGTCTAGCAGCAGTCCGATAGCATTAGCAGCCCTGTTGGGGCCTCTAGCAGCAGTCCGATAGCATTAGCAGCCCTGTTGGATGTCTAGCAGCAGTCCGATAGCATTAGCAGCCCTGTTGGGACCACTAGCAGCAGTGTGATAGCATTTGCTGCCCTGTTGGGAGTATAGCAGCAGCCCGATAGCATTAGCAGCCCTGTTGGACGTCTAGCAGCAGCCCGATAGCATTAGCAGCCCTGTTGGACGTCTAGCAGCAGCCCGATAGCATTAGCAGCCCTGTTGGGAGTCTAGCAGCAGCCCGATAGCATTAGCAGCCCTGTTGGGACCTCTAGCAGCAGTCCGATAGCATTAGCAGCCCTGTTGGTAGTCTAGCAGCAGTCCGATAGCATTAGCAGCCCTGTTGGGAGTCTAGCAGCAGCCTGATAGCATTAGCAGCCCTGTTGGGAGTCTGGCAGCAGCCCGATAGCATTAGCAGCCCTGTTGGGAGTCTGGCAGCAGCCCGATAGCATTAGCAGCCCTGTTGGGAGTCTGGCAGCAGCCCGATAGCATTAGCAGCCCTGTTGGGAGTCTGGCAGCAGCCCGATAGCATTAGCAGCCCTGTTGGACGTCTAGCAGCAGCCCGATAGCATTAGCAGCCCTGTTGGGACCTCTAGCAGCAGTCCGATAGCATTAGCAGTCCTGTTGGGAGTCTAGCAGCAGGCTGATAGCATTAGCAGCCCTGTTGGACATCTAGCAGCAGCCCGATAGCATTAGCAGCCCTGTTGGTCTAGCAGCTGTTGGGAGGCTTCCTGCTCTGCTGCTCAGAGGGACTGGGAGAACGAGTTGAACTGCACTCTACCGGAACAGAATGCTTGTTCATTTGGCATATTATTTAGTAGTGGTACACTAGTGGGCCTACACCGTTCATATTGACACAACAGCATTGATTTTCATCTGGAAGATGGATGGTTGGTTAGAGTGCTATATTTTTCTCCTCTCTACTCAGACTCCTGTTGCTAATGTAAGTTCTATTCCAGCTGTATTCAACTATCATTGTTTCTGAATGGGCTAGCACCGCAAACATCCCACAATCAGCAGCTTATACCCAAGTGATATATTAACCAGCCGTGAATGTCTTTGCAGTGAAGTAAATAATTGGCTGTGTGACGGCACTACCAGACGTGTGACGGCACTGTTTGTTCTTTGAGTTTCGCGTCTTGTTTGTTTTTGCAGGAGATGTACTGTCTACATTACAGCTCCCCACCAGGACACATCTAGTCTACATTACAGCTCCCCACCAGGACACATCTAGTCTACATCACAGCTCCCCACCAGGACACATGTAGTCTACATCACAGCTCCCCACCAGGACACATGTAGTCTACATCACAGCTCCCCACCAGGACACATGTAGTCTACATCACAGCTCCCCACCAGGACACATGTAGTCTACATCACAGCTCCCCACCAGGACACATGTAGTCTACATCACAGCTCCCCACCAGGACACATCTAGTCTACTACTGTCTCAGTGCTGCTCCCCTCTGAGGTACATTCACCCTATGGCTCTCCTGATGTGATATAAGAGACAGGAAATGAGCTGATGGTTCCTCAGGGTCCTCCAGCAAACGCTCAGAATCACTTCCTCTGTTTCCTCTGTAGGTAGAGGCTGTGTTGGTCTGAGAAAAGCCATTGATTGTAGACTAATAACACTATGAATAACAAGATGGCTCATCAGAGCCAGATCAGGAAATAAAGATGAAACATCACATTGACATGATGAGGACTGTTAGTTTGGCTGCTCAGATACCTGAATAATTCCACTTCTCATCAATGCAGCAGATGATGAATCATACTTGTTTTCGAGCAGACATGCTGAGTGACGAGGCAGATGATCTCAGCTAATAGTTGTGTGGTCTTCCCTTCAGCCCTGAGGGTTATGTGGTGGGAGGATAGCTAGTGGTTCCTAGCCTCTGTGACTAGCCATGTAGTGGCTGGAGTTGACCTGGATGTGGACCTGTGGTCATCTACCAGGGGGGCAGGGGGTGGGGTCGGGAGCTTGTCAGGAAGACTGAGTCACCTTAACTTAGAATTCTTTCTCACGTCTTCTTTCTCTCCCCAAGCTTTCCTGTGTTCTCCAAGTTTGTAGAAGAATGGCATTGTTGGAGGGGCTGAGTTTATCAGAAAGAGCCCAGCTTGTGGTTTAGAGTAAATCAATCTTATAGTTTAACTGTAGCGTCATGGAACGAGTGTTCAGCACGGTCTCTGTGGTTTAATCCCATGGTGGGATGCTCCTCTAGTAAGCTATGTGAACTGTGTGACGGTGAACTGTGTGACGGTGATCATGTGAGGGTCGAGGCGAGGAGGCTTATTTAGGATACTGTTTCAGAAGTTTTCGGAAGATGAGCAGGGACTCTGCTGTTCCATCATTGGGATTCCAGGACAGAGAAGAGGTTGTACTGGGCTGAGTGGGGGCTGCTCTTCTGTAGGGGTGGGAGGGCCAAGAGACCTGAGGTGGCAGAACGGAGTGCCCGGGTTGGGGTGTAGGGTTGTAGTATAGCCTGAAGGTAGGGAGGGGCAGGTCCTCTTGCTGTTCTGTAGATAACCTCAAGATAGGGAGGGGCAGGTCCTCTTGCTGTTCTGTAGATAACCTCAAGGTAGGGAGGGGCAGGTCCTCTTGCTGTTCTGTAGATAACCTCAAGGTAGGGAGGGGCAGGTCCTCTTGCTGTTCTGTAGATAACCTCAAGGTAGGGAGGGGCAGGTCCTCTTGCTGTTCTGTAGGTAAGCACCATGGTCTTGTAGTGGATGCGAGCTTCAGCTGGATGCCAGTGGAGTGTGTGGAGGAGCGGGGTGACCTGCAAGAACTTGAAGGTTGAAAACCAGGCGTTCTTTGAGCGGACAGGCCTTCCCGGGAGGATGAGCATCTCAGTCTTGTTGAGCTTGAGGTGGTGGGTCGAGTTGCAATATCTGCCAGGCACGCAGAGACCATGTGAGGATATGACTGAGCCAAGGGACTTGGTGTATAGAAAGAAGAGGAGAGGGCCTAGAAACGAGCCCTGGGGGACACCAGTAGTGAGAGTATGTGGTGCAGACACAGATAGTCTAAAGATGGCCAGTTTTATTGCTTTTTTAATTAGTACAACAGTTTTCAGCTGTGCTAACATAATTGCAAAATAGTTTTCTACTGATCAATTAGCTAATCCAAGATAAAAAAAATTAAAAGGCTAAACCAACGTGCCATTGGAACAAAGGAGTGATGCTTGCTGATAATGGGCCTCTGTACGCCTATGTAGATATTCCATAAAATCTGCCATTTCCAGCATCTGCCATTTCTACAATAGTCATTTACACCATTAGCAATGTTTACACTGTATTTCTGATCATTTTGATGTTATTGTAATGGACAGAAAAATGTGCTTTACTATAAAAAACAAGGACATTTGTAAGTGACCCCAAACTTTTGAACAGTAGTGTAGGTAGGGGTGAAGTGACTATGCATAGATAATAAATAGCAAGTAGCAGCAGTGTAAAAACAAAGAGGGGGGGGGTGTCAAAGTAAGTAGTCCGTATGCCATTTGATTAACTGCAGTCTTATAGCTTGGGGGTAGAAGCTTTTAACCTCTCTATGCTAGCGTCCCACCTGGCCAACATCCAGTGAGATTTCAGAGCCCCAAATTCAAATACAGAAATACTCATTATAACAATTCAGAAAAGATAGCTTTAAAGATGAATTTCTTGTGAATCCAACCACGGTGTCAGATTTAAAAAATGCTTTACGGCGAAAGCTTACCTTAAAATTATTTGAGAACATAGCCCAGCAGACAAATCCTTACATACAGTAACCAGCCAAGTAGAAGAGTTACACAAGTCAGAAATGGAGAGAAAATTAATCCCTTACCTTTGATGATCTTCATATGTTTGCATTCAGAAGACATTCATTTATTCAATAAATATTCCTTTTGTTCGATAGTCTGTCTTTATATCCAAAGACCTCTGTTTTGTTTGTGCGTTTTCTTCAGTAATCCACAGACTCAAACGCAGTCAAAACAGGCAGACAAAAAATCAAAATTGTATCCGTAAAGTTCATAGTAACATGTCAAACGATGTTTATATTCAATCCTCAGGTTGTTTTTAGCCTAAATGATCTATAATATTTCAACCGGACAATAACTTTGTCAATATAAAAGGTAAACAAGAAAGGCACTCTCTAGTCGTGCGCATGAAAAAGCTCTGACACGGGAGGGTCCACTCATTCAGACTGGTCTTACTCCCTCATTTATCAGAATACAAGCCTGAAACAATTTCTAAAGACTGTTGACATCTAGTGGAGTGCATGGGAACTGCAATTTGAGTCCTAAGTCAATGGATACTGTAATGGCATTGAATAGAAAACTACAACAACAAAACAATGCCTACTTCATGAATGGATTTTCTCAGGTTTTCGCCATTATTATTTTATTACAGACATTATTTTAACCGTTTTGGAAACTTTAGTGTTTTCTATCCAAATGTACTAATTATATGCATATCCTATCTTCTAGGCCTGAGTAGAAGGCAGTTTAATTTGGGCATGCTTTTCATCCAAAATTCCAAAACCTGTCCCCTAAGAAGTTCAGGATCCTTTTGGATCTAGACTTGGTGCTGAGGTATAGCCATCCAACACCATCATTAAGTTTGCTGATGACATGACAATGATGAGAGACCTGGCTGTGTGGTGCCAGGACAACAACCTCTCCCTCAATGTGAGCAAGACAGAGGAGCTGATAGTGGACTACAGGAAATTGCCGAACAGGCCCCATGAATATTTGCCTGCGCTGTTTGGCGCGATCGTAATACATTTTGGGGGCTCCCGAGTGGTGCAGTGGTCTAAGGCACTACATCTCAGTGCTAGAGGAGTCACTATAGACCCTGGTTCGATTCCAGGCTGTATCACAACCGGCCGTGATTAGGAGTCCCATAGGTCAGCGCACATTTGGCCCAGCATCGTCCAGGTTAGGGTTTGGATGGGGTAGGCCGTCATTGTAAATAAGAATTTGTTCTTATTTGACTTGCCTAGTTCAATAAAGGTTCAATAAAATAAATAAATACAAATAAAACCTTGCTGTAGTGAAGCGGGTTGAGAGTTTCAAGTTCCTTGGCGTCCACATCACTAACGAACTATCATGGTCCAAACAAACCAAGACAGTCGTGAAGAGGACACAACAAAGCCTATTCCCCCTCAGGAAACTAAAAAGATTTGTCATGAGTCCTCAGATCCTCAAAGTTCTACAGCTGCACCACTGGTTGCATCACTGCCTGGTACGGCAATTGCTCGGCATTTGTAGCAAGGCGCTACAAAGGGTAGTGCGTACGGCTCAGTACATCACTGTTGCCAAGCTTCCTGCCATCCAGGACCTATATACTTGGCGGTGTCAGAGGAAAACCCAAAATATTGTCAGACTCCAGTCACCCAAGTTATAGACTCTCTCTGCTACTTTTATAAAATGTTTTTATTTCATCTTTATTTAACTAGGCAATTCAGTTGAGAACAAATTCTTATTGATAATGACGGCCTACCCCAGTCAAACCCGGACGACGCTAGGCAAATTGTGCGCTGCCCTATGGGTCTCCCAATCACGGCCGGATGTGATACAGCTTGGAATGTTCTTTTTGGAAAGCATTTTTGATTCTGAGTTCGGACATATATATTGTTTGTGAAAGCTACTTCTGTGACACATACATTTAGTTGTTCCGAACTCACTCCACTCGTGCTAAAAAGCAAGGCTCGCTCAGCACCGATTTTTAAGGTGTTTACATGGCCTAGTCATTTTAAAGATTGTTCAGAAAACAAGGTGTTTTAATCAGACTATTGCATTATCTACCTCTAATCAGTTTAATATCAAATTATTCCTGTGCATCGAAACGTACTCCGTGAAGTTAAAGTGAGTGACTCGTCTGTAGCCTACCGAATCGTATCGGTAAGCGAGCAGTCCAGTTGGCTCCCTCATTTGCTGCTTTTTGCCGATTTTTATCTGTAGGTGGATGAAATCATTTGATAAAGATGGTGAATCCTCCTCACCGATAGGTGGAGAGAGCCTCACTAGTCCAGCATATGACCCAAAAAATATAGAAAGATTTGAATTGACATATTTTAGTATACGCTTTTCATATGAATGCAAAATACCCCCCCCCCCCCCCCCTCACAAAAACAAATATCAATGTACTACTGAGCATACTGAAAGTAATTTCCATGTAATTCAGCTCGTGTTCATTTGGCTTTTTGCGACCCATCGGAGACAACTTTGCAAATGACTAGTTACTGCATGCTGATCCTCAGTCTCTGCATGCTAATCCTCAGTCTCTGCATGCTAATCCTCAGTCTCTGCATGCTAATCCTCAGTCTCTGCATGCTAGTCCTCAGTCTCTGCATGCTAGTCCTCAGTCTTTGCATGCTAGTCCTCAGTCTCTGCATGCTAGTCCTCAGTCTCTGCATGCTAGTCCTCAGTCTCTGCATGCTAGCAGATACCTGTAGACTTCGCTTGTTAGCATTGGCTCATGAAACAACATTTTAACTTCCTTCGTGCTAGAGACAGAAATGGTATCCACGAGTTATTCTGACTCTGGGTCAGTAGATAAAGGAGGCCATCTGACTCTGTGGAAGTAGATACATTTGATTTATTTATATAGCCTTTCTTAGCTGATATCTCAAGGTGCTGTACAGAAACCCCCAAACGGCAAGCAATGCAGATGTAGAAGCACGGTAAAGATAAAGGCCATTATTGCCAAAGTATCCCTTTAATGATACTGAATGTTAGGGAAAGACCCCTCTGAACGATCCAAAACATGAAGAATCATATTTGTCTTGGTAAAATATATTTATAACAAAGTGAAATTTAATCACCAAAGCATGTTTACACCGATTCTGGGCAGAATGTGTGTATACCCTACAGAGAGACATAATTACCACGTCTGCCTCTCATCTGGTCTGGACAGCCAGGGTAATGTAATGATCTGGTCTGGACAGCCAGGGTAATGTAATGACCTGGTCTGGACAGCCAGGGTAATGTAATGACCTGGTCTGGACAGCCAGGGTAATGTAATGACCTGGTCTGGACAGCCAGGGTAATGTAATTATTTTATCACTCATTAAACCCATTTGGAGCAATTACACTGGATTGACCTTCAGATGAGCAGTAGGAGAGGTCAGACAGCACGGTGGGGGAGGAGAGGTCAGACAGCACGGCCAGGGAGGACGGTGGGTTAGGAGAGGAACAGAGAGCCTGAGGGTAAGAGCGAGTGACTGAGGGAAAGACTGAGACAGAGGAGTGTGTATTTGAGGGATTCAGTGGGACAAAGGGCCTATATGGAGCGCTCTACTGGGCCTCAGTAACAGGCTGCATTGTGAGGGTTGCTGAACAAACAGGCAGAAAATTCCTGGAATGTGTCATTACTAATCAACTTAACCTTGCTGCCTGGAGGGCACAACAGAGTCAAATCAAATGTTATTGGTCTCGTAAACATCTTTTGCAGATGTTATCGCAGGTGCAGCGATATGCTTATGTATCTAGCTCCAACAGTGCAGTATAACTAACAATACAAAACAATATTTTTAACGAGGAAGCTGAATGATAACTGTAAGGATTTATTTCCTAATAATAATGTAGGATTAACACATTTACAGAAAGACCTGTGTGAAGGCCAACTTAGAGGAGGAACTTTTTCTTTGTTTTTTTGAGGCAATTATATCTTTTCAGTCTGGAAAAACACCAGGGCTTGATGGTATACCAGTACAGATATATTACCTTTTTGATGTACTCAAAGATCCAGTATTAGCATGTTTTAATTACTCCTATAACAATTGTAGACTTTCAGGTAGTCAATAAATTATGATTTCATACCTTAAGGAAAGATTTCGGCAGGTGCCATATGGTTAGTGAGAAAGTCCATATTGGAAATGTACGGTCCCTTACTAGACGTCCGAAATCGTTTGTAAAATTCGCGGACGGCGTCGGGCCGAGCGGCAGGGCCGGACCTACCGGGAAGTCATCAAATGAACTTTGTCGGACATTCGGTTTCCGTTTTACAAAAATAATGATTTTGGTCATTTTGCCGCTGTCCCGGAAATTCCCACAAGAGGGCATAAGCAATCATATTGCTATTGGACAAAACATCACGATTCACGACGGGGCCTTATCTCGAAAACGGAAAATATTTCGAACTCGGTGAGCGTAGGTTTGGCATAACGGGCAGTTGGCCCCGAACAAGATGGCGTCTAGGCCTCAACGGTTTTTGAGTTATGGCCATTTATCTGGGATCAAAGGTCCAAAATGAAAATAGAGAAATTATTTTTCCACTTCACGTCAAAGTCAAGGAGCCTCCGGTGTCAACGGTCACAGATCCAGTTGCAGGGTGTTCTTACGAATCTTTTTAAAGTGTGCTGCGGAGCTCTGCGAGATTTCTGTGATTTTTTATGATTTTCTGAAATAACACACACTCACTAAACCCTCCGTAAATAACTCAGTTCTTAACGTAAAGACTTAAAACTCAGGATTATGTAAAGGCATACCTCAATCAGGATATGAGTTTATTTATAGCTTCCTGTGCCAACCGGAAGTGCCTTAAATGGTGTCACAGTGGCAGTTTCCAAGGGTTAAAAAGGTCAGATCTTTTCAAAACTTCATATGTGTGATTAGGCAACCCCCATAAACTGTAAGTCAGTCATTTCTCCCAACAGATGTCAAAGAAAAGCTCTCTCTCACACACACACACACACAGAAACACACACACAGCAAGGATGGAGTGACAAAGTGCGGTGCTTAAAGACACACAAAGCCTACAATGGCATTTCCATATTCTCTAGGCCGTGCCGAGTTCAACAAGATGCCCCGCTTGACCGTAGCTCGCTCGGTCTAAGCACAGCGACCATTAGAAAAGTAGGCCCAAAATGAAGGCTGGCCCTCAATGTCATTTGCTTTTGGGTGACAGTGAGAGAACCGTTAAGGTGAGAAGCACAATTCGACCTCAGGAACGTACCTGAGGTCCTCCCGATCCGTGCAAGCCTAACGTTGACCGTGTGGCATTAACCCTTAATAGTTAAAAGAAGGTGTTTACTTCAAAGAGTTTGCATTGACTTCTCTCCCCATAGGAATACATTGCCTGCACCCCTAAATTCAACCTGAAGCCTATGTGTGTTATGAATCTCGTATGAACCTGTCTTCGATGACAGTCCATCAGGCCACTACGAGGTCTACCTGTGTTGATTCTAAGCTTCCTGGACCAACCGGAAGTGGTTAAAATCACCCTAAAAGTGTTTATCCATACCCTGCCTGCAGTTTGATAGACATAGTGCATTCAACCCTGTGTAAATCAGTCAATTCTTAACGTAAGGACTTAAAACTCAGGATTCTGTAAAAGCATACCCCAGTGAGGATATGTGTTGACTTACAGCTTCCTGTGCCAACCGGAAGTGCCATAATTGGTGTCTCTTGGGCTGTTTCGAGGGGTTAAAAAAGTCAGATCTTTCCAAAACTTCATATGTGATTAGGCAACCCCCATGAACTGTAAATCAGTAATTTTTCCCATAAAATTTCAAAGGAAAAATAAATCACCCTAAAACACAACTTGGATGGAGGGACGTATTGGGGTGCGTAGAGACAGACAGTGACTGCAATAGTTAGCTTTGTTCGAGCTAAAAAAGAACCGTCAGACCTAGAGTTCCGAAACTTTAGAATCCTGTTCTAGACCTCCGGTCAATAGTGCGTGGTGAGTTACGTTGCTCTAGAAGGTTCTCGGACCGAGAAACAGCCTCGTACATTTGCAATGACTTCAATTCATTTTGACCGTTACGAAAATGACGACATTTAGAAAAGTCTCAGAAACGCAAGACTAGGTGCATTGCGACCGTCTCGTTCCATAGAGACCCCAAGTTCATCGGGCCAGTCAATTTCACATTCCTGCAGGATTTTTATAGCATGACAAATTCGTGATGGTACCTGCCCATTCAACCATATTGCAAATGCCCAGTGACTTTGCAAAAGTAAGAAAACATAAACAAATGGACATAATGAAATCACCATATTTTTATTTTTGGGTTACCAGTTGCACAACAATGCACGTACACTTGCAATATGATTCAACAGTGAAAAAACATCACAAAATGGACATGATGAAGTCAACACAATGAGCGATGGAAAGGAGCAACTATCACTGCCAGGCCATCCCGAGTTCATCTGGCCAGTCAATTTTGCATTTCTGCAGGATTTTTGAGCATGTCAAATTTCTTATGGTATTTGGCCCCAAAAAAAGTGACTTTTGACTTCCTATGAAATCATATTGCAAATGGACAAATCATATTCCTTATGCACAAGTAAAAAAAAAAATATGATAATACAATTTTACAAATGTATATTCATATAGTTCTTACACATGATGAATTTACATAAAATCGAAACAATTTCGAAAAACGGTCCAGAAAGAACTTTTTTACGAGGGTGATAAGTTTTTAAAAAAGTTCACATTTTCGACTTTTGACTTCATATGAAATCATATTGCAAATGGACAAAACATATTTCTTATGCGCATGTAAAAATAAAATAAAAATTAGGCTAATAAAATTGGACAAAAGTATGTTGATACAGTTCTTATACATGTGTAATTGACACAAAAATGGAAAGAATTTTGAAAAACGGTCCAGAAAGCACTTTTTTAAGGGTGTGTGAAATTTTTTACAAAATTGACATTTTTGACTTTTGACTTTTGACTTCCTATGAAATCACATTGCAAATGGACAAAACATATTTCTTATGCGCATGTAAAAAAAAAATGTTGCTTTTGGATGTTGACTTGATGTCCATTTCCAATATGAAAAACCACGGTGGAGCGCACTCACCCCCTGTTGGATTTTTGAAGTGTTACAACTGGCAATTGCCATATGACATTTGCCATCAACTTTGCACGAATTTACGTCCAATTGGGTGGTATTGACCAATGTGTATATGGTTTGTCCGGTGCCAATGACTTGCCATTCATTTTTGTCCACTTCAGGGGGGTCTTCCCTTACATTACTACTGAAACAGGACCAAATCTGTTATGGCGATATTGTGGATATAGAGCTACCTGTCTAAAAGAACACAGTGTGTTCTTTAATGGAAGCCTCTCTAACATAATCCAGGTAGAATCAGGAATTCCCCAGGGCAGCTGTCTAGGCCCATTACTTTTTTTCAATCTTTACTAATAACATTTTATTTTATTTAACCTTTATTTAACCAGGAAGGGCTCATTGAGATTTAAAATCTCTTTTTCAAGAGCGTCCTGGCCAAGATGGGCAGCACCAAGTCATTACAAAATTAGACAGACATGAAAAACAAGTCATTTAGTAAAATCCATTGAATTCACAAGAGTATAATAAAATCAAAAACAGCTAATTTAAAAACATCAGCCAGAATCAGCCTCAAAATCCTTCATCAGTGATTTAAAAATACCAATCGGGACAAGTTCTTCCAGTTTCCAAGTATTTTGTAAGGCGTTCCAAGACGATGGCGCAGAGTACATAAAAGCCCTTTTAATAAATTCAGTTCTGACATTTGGAACAGTTAGTCCAGTGAACGAACAGAGTACCCACCACATTTCTGAACAATAAAAATGCCCAAATAAAAATTTAGTAAACCCAAAATGGCTTTGTAAATATAAGTATACCAGTGACTGAGCCTACGAGTGACTAGAGAAGGCCAGCCAACACTGGTATACAAAGTGCAGTGGTGCGTAAGGGTTTTCCAGTTTAAAATAAATCTCAAAGTGCCATGGTAAAGAGTGTCAATTGATCTCAAACATTGAGCGGAAGCATTCATATATAAAATGCCCATAGTTTAGTAAAGACATAAATGTAGCTGATACTAGCCTCCTTCTGGCTTCAAAAGAAAAACAGGCCTTATTCCTAAAATAAAATCCCAATTTCAGCTTCAATTATTTTGTAAGTTGTTGAATATGCAATTTAAAAGAGGCCGTCATCAATTAAAATTCCAAAATATTTACGAGGTTACAACCTCAATCTCCTTGCCCTGACAGGTACTAATAGGTGAAAGGTTCAGAGGTCTATTTCTTGCATTAGAAAACACCATTAGTTTAGTTTTGGCAGTATTGAGGATAAGCTTCAATTGACACAAGGTATGTTGAACAGTATAAAAAGCAGTTTGCAAGTTCTGGAAAGCTTTTGTAAGAGACGAGGCACAATGGTAAATAACAGTATCAGCATAAAAATGAAGCTGTGCATTTTAGACATTTTTGTCTAAATCATTTATATAAATGGGGAATAAGAGAGGACCAAGTACATAGCCTTGGGGCACACCATTCAAGACAGACAATTTAACAGACATAAGCCCATCAAATTGAGTGCACTGAGTTCTATCAGACAGATAGTTAGCAAACCATGCAACTGCATGCTCCGAAAGACCTACACTCGACAATCTCTGCCTTAGTATAGCATGTTCAACTGTATCAAAAGCCTTAGAGAGATCAATAAAAAGTGAGACACAGTGCTATTTTTTGTCAATGGCTTCAGTGATATAATTTAAAACCTTCATGGCTGCTGTAGTTGTGCTATGCTTCTTCCTGAAGCCCGATTGGTACATTGATAGAATAGTTAGCAAATAACTCTTAGCTGTTCACTTACAAGGGTTTCAAGTATTTTCACCAGGGGTGACAGCTTTGAGATTGGCCTATAATTATTTAAGAGTTGGATCTCCCCATTTTAAAAGTGGTAGGACAAATGTTGATTTCCATATCTTTGGAATTTCATTACATTCCAGGGTTAAATTGAACAGATATGTATGTGGTTCAGCTATCAAATCAGCTGCCAGATTTAAAAAGCAGGGACAGTAAAGCCAGCTACTACAGCGACTGAAATTACTGCAACACTTAACAAAGAATTGCAGTTAGTTTCAGAGTGGGTGGCAAAGAATAAGTTAGTCCTAAATATTTATAAAACTTAAAGCATTGTATTTGAGACAAATCATTCACTAAACTGCAAACCTCAACTAAATCTTGTAATAAATAATTTGGAAATTGAGCAAGTTGAGGAGACTAGATTGTAAGCTGTTATGGTTAACACATATTGATACAACAGTAGCTAAGATGGGGAGAAGTCTGTCCATAATAAAGTGCTGCTCTGCCTTAACAACACTGTCAACAAGGCAGGTCCTACAGGCCCTAGTTTCTACCTTCTTAACAACACTATCAACAAGGCAGGTCCTACAGGCCCTAGTTTCTACCTTCTTGCAATTGGCTCAGAACAGGACAGCACGGCTGGCACTTGGATGTACACAGAGAGCTAACATTAATAATATGCATGTCAATCTCCCTTGGCTCAAAGTGGAGGAGAGATTGACTTCATCACTACTTGTATTTATGAGAGGTATTGACATGTTGGATGCACCGAGCTGTCTGTTTGAACTAATGGAACACAGCTCAGACACCCATGCATACCCCATAAGACATACCACCAGAGGTCTGTTTAACCTCTTGAAGTTAGGGGGCACTATTTTTGGAAAAAGAAAGTTCCCGAAATAAACGGCCTATTTCTCAGGACCAGATGGTAAATATATGCATATAATTGACAGCTTAGGATAGAAAACACTAAAGTTTCCAAAACTGTAAAAATATTGTCTGAGTATAACAGAACTGATATTGCAGGCGAAAGCCTAAGAAAAATCCAATCAGGAAGTGACTCATATTTTGAAACCGTTGTGTTCCTATGCATCCCTATTGGCCATTGAAAGGGATATCAACCAGATTCCTTTTTCTACGTATTCCCTACGGTGTCTACAGCCTTTAGACATAGTTTCACGCCTTTATGTTGAAGAATGAGCGTAAAGGACCACATTGCGTAAGTGGCCAGCTGAAGGCTCTCAGTGATTCTTGCATAAAAGACAGGTAGCCATTTTTCCTCTCGGTCCTACTGAAAAGCCAATTCTCCTGGTTGATATATTATCGAATAGATATTTGAGAAACACCTTGAGGATTGATTATAAAAAACGTTTGCCATGTTTCTGTCGATATTATGGATATCATTTGGATTTTTTTCCGCCTTTGTCGTGACCGCTATTTCCAGTGGATTTCTCAACATAACGTGACAAACAAACGGAGGTATTTTGGGTATAAAAATAATCTTTATGGAACAAAAGGAACATTTGCTGTCTAACTGGGAGTCTCGTCAGTGAAAACATCCTAAGATCATCAAAGGTAAACGGTTAATTTGATTGCTTTTCTGATTTTCGTGACCAAGCTTCCTGCTATTAGCTGGACATAATGCTATGCTAGACTATCGATAAACTTACACAAACGCTTGTCTTGCTTTGGCTGTAAAGCATAATTTCAAAATCTGAGACGACAGGGTGTTTAGCAAAAGGCTAAGCCGTGTTTTGCTATATTTCCCTTGTGATTTCATGAATATGAATATTTTCTAGTAAGATTATTTGGCCGTTGCGCTATGCTAATTAGTGTAGGTGTTGACAATTCTCCCGGATCCAGGATGGGTAGTTCCAAGAGGTTAAACTACTAGCACACAGCTCAGACACCCATGCATACCCCACAAGACATGCTACCAGAGGTCTGTTTAAACTACTAGCACACAGCTCAGACACACATGCATACCCCACAAGACATGCTACCAGAGGTCTGTTTAAACTACTAGCACACAGTTTAGACACCCATACATACCCCACAAGACCATGCCACCAGAGGTCTGTTTTAACTAATAGCACACAGCTCAGACACCCATATATACCCCACAAGACATGCCACCAGAAGTCTCTTCACAGTCCCCAAGTCCAGAACAGACTATTACATAGAGCCATGACTACATGGAACTCTATTCCACATCAGGTAACTGATGCAGCAGTAGAATCAGATTTAAAAACAGATACAAATGCACCTCATGGAACAGCGAGGACTGTGAAGAGACGAACATTGGCACAAACACAATAACACACACGCACACATGGATTAAGTACTGTAGATATGTGGTAGTGGTGGATTAGGGGCCTGAGGGCACACAGTGTGTTGTGAAATCTGTGAATGTATTGTAATGTTTTTAAAATGGTTTAACTGACATACTTTTCTGGACCCCAGGAAGAGGAGCTGCTGCCTTGGCAGATTCATAATACACACAAATATGGCTATTAGTTGAAACAATTGAACATTATGGCGCATCTAAGATACCAGATCTGGTCTTCAGAGCAGATTTTTAAAAGGCGTTTGATAAAGTACGATTAGAATTTCTATAGAAATGTCTGGATTACTTTAATTTCGCTGAATCTCTTATATAATGGGTTCAAGTTATGTACAGCAACCCCAGGTGTAAAAATAGTAAATAATGGTTACTACTTAAGTTTTGAGCTTTTAAAGAGGATTAAAACAAGGCTGTCTCCATATCTATTTATTATGGGAATTGAAATACTGGCGATTAAAATTAGATCCGACATGAACATCTAGAAACCAGGGGATAAAACAGGTGTCTGCATGCCGATGACTCAAGTTTTCTTAAGTCTGCAATCTGGATCCCTGCACAGTCTCATTGAAGGTCTTGATCTTTAACCCTCTGGATCTAAACCTAATTATGATAAGTGTACCATATTACATTTTGGATCGTTAAAAGACCGTGTTTACACTACGTTGTACTTTACCAATAAAATGGGTGGATGGTGAAGTAGACATACTTGGTAACTCACCACAATTCATTTCAATAGAAAGTTTGCAAAATAGACATGATTCTGCAACCATGGTAAATACTAAAAAAACACATTGATTAACTCTTTGGTCCTATCAGTTTACTTACTAATGGCACTTCCTACTCAAGACAACTCGTTTTTTAAGAATCATATTGTTCAAAAATGACATTTTTACCTTTTATACAGATTACAACTTCTAATTTCCTACTCATTGAAAATGTGTTTAAAGTATCACCCTTTCTTAAACAAGCCATACAAAGCTCGTTACAATTTCAGTTTTATCCTTCAGAAAAAAATCACATTTTATTGGTCACATAAACATGGTTAACAGATGTTATTGCGATACAACCAATATTATGTTTAAACTCAAATATACTGATTTGAATTTAAAGAAACATTCTTTATGTATACATTTATTTTCTAGTGTAATTATATAATGAATAGAAAAGGTGGAGTTGTGTCACATATGCAGCTATCGGAAATATATGGAACGTCTGCTCAATCCACACTTAAAACCAACTGATTGCAGCATTACCAGAAACACGGAGGAGGCAAGTGGAAAAGGGAGAAGGTAGGGAACTTGTTTGCCTGCCATATTAAAGATACTAATTGACTGTAAGGAACTGGCATAAATAGAAAGATATACCAGTTTCATTTTAACACAAAAGTGACAGCTGCGCCATACAAGTTGCAAAATAAATGGGAAGAGATTTTCGATGTACTGATTCCATTGCACATGGTTTATGAATTGATACAAAAAAACACTTGATTCAACACTGAGTTTTTCACTTTAAATTATTCTACAAAGTTCTTGCCACCAACAGAATACTATATAAACTTTATACTGTATACAAAGTCAGCAAAAAAAGAAACGTCCCTTTTTCAGGACCCTGTCTTTCAAAGATAATTAGTAAAAATCCAAATAACTTCACAGATCTTCATTGTAAAGGGTTTAAACACTGTCTCCCATGCCTGTTCAATGAACCATAAACAATTAATGAACATGCACCTGTGGAACGGTCGTTAAGACACTAACCGCTCACAGACGGTAGGCAATTAAGGTCACAGTTATGAAACCGTAGGAGGCCATTCTACTGACTCTGAAAAACACCAAAAGAAAGATGCCCAGGGTCCCCACCCATCTGTGTGAACATGCCTTATGCATGCTGCAAGGAAGGCATGAGGACTACAGATGTGGCCAGGGCAATAAATTGCATTGTCTGTACTGTGAGATGTCTAAGACAGCGCTACAGCGAGACAGGACAGACAGCTGATCTTCCTCGCAGTGGCAGACCACGTGTAACAACACCTGCTCAGGATCGGTACATCCGAACATAATTCCACATTGATATTATGGGGTATTGTGTGTGTAGGCCAGTGACCAAACAATCTAAATGTAATCTATTTTAAATTCAGGCACTAACACAACACAATGTGGAAAAAGTCAAGAGGTGTGAATACTTTCTGAAGGCCACTGTATGATGTAGGTAAAACGGTATGTAAACATTATTAAAGTTACCAGTGTTCCATGACTATAGGGCATCAGTCTTTTAAGGTTCAGGGTAGGGTACTGGGTGGTAGCCGACTTGTAACGGCGACTAAGGTTCAGGGTAGGGTACTGGGTGGTAGCCGACTTGTAACGGCGACTAAGGTTCAGGGTAGGGTACTGGGTGGTAGCCGACTTGTAACGGCGACTAAGGTTCAGGGTAGGGTACTGGGTGGTAGCCGACTTGTAACGGCGACTAAGGTTCAGGGCAGGGTACTGGGTGGTAGCCGACTTGTAACAGCGACTAAGGTTCAGGGTAGGGTACTGGGTGGTAGCTGACTTGTAACCGCCTTCAAGATGGAAATGGGGTGCAGGCCTTGACTCGGGTAGCTGAGGATCTTGGTGATCTTGGCCTTCCTGTGACATGGAGTGCTCTAGATATCCTGGAGGGCAGGATGCCCCCGGTAATGTACTGGGCCTTACGGTCAGATGCTGAGCGGTTGCCATACCAGGCGGTGACGCAACCGGTCTCTCTGCCGCTGTAGAACCTTTTGAGGATCTGGGAACCCATGACAAATCTTTTCAGTCTCCTGAAGGAGAATAGGTTTTGTCGTGCCCTCTTCACAACTGTCTTGGTGTGTTTGGACCATGATAATTCGTTGGTGGTGTGGACACCAAGGAACTTGACTCTCGACCCGCTCCATTACAGCCTCGTTGATGTGAATTGGGGCCTGTTCGGCCCTTCTTTTCCTGTAGTCCACGATCAGCTCCTTTGTCTTGCTCACGTTGAAGGAGAGGCTGTTGTCCTGGCACCACACTGCCAGGTCTCTGACCTCCACCCCACCAATGTCTGTCATGATGGCATCCTCTCTTTGAAGAACATATGCCAATGCCATCGAATGACCGCAGCCGCAGGGTTTGTGCCTTTAAATTTTTTTTTTTAATGATTCCTAAATATTCATTGGGCTTGGTGTGAATGGATTGGTCTTAATAGAATCCATATTTAGTATTTATATGTGACAAGGTAGGCATTATTTTGACTCCGTCGTGCTCATGTTGTCAATACGAAAAGGCTATCGATCCCCTCCATCCTGGTATTTCTTAATTTGTAGATGAATATTTACAACCTGAATAATAATGCTGTGATGATAATGCAGTGTAATGGCTTCATATAGGTTTTATTGACCAGCGTATCCACGTCAAGTCAACAGAATAGTTACGTCCCCTTTTTACACTTGGCCTTATAGTCCTAGGACAGCTGTAACATGCAGTACATTTAAATAGAATGGATATGGTCTTATAGTCCTAGGACAGCAGTAACATGCAGTACATTTAAATAGAATAGATATGTGCAGTGTACTATGCTATGCTTGTGGTCAAGTTTGGTGTTGATGGTCCATTGACCAGGTATGCATGCTGGTGTGTTCTCTTCCTGAACACTTGTTGACCATTCAGTCTTTTTCCTGAGAGGAACTGTTCCACCAGGGTAGAACTAGCAGGAGAGAAGTTAGCTCACAGTAAAAAAAAAAAAAACCATCTCTTTATGGTTGACTGGAAAGGACTGACTGAGGGTCTGCGGACTGCAGGTCCGGTCCGGCTGAGCTGAGTGTCTGCAGTTCCGGCTGAGCTGAGTGTCTGCAGACTGCAGGCTACATGAAGTCAATTGGACAGATTTTATTCTGCGGAGCTGGGACGAGGAGGAGAGGGTAGAGGAGAGGCCAGGATAAGGGAGGGTGGGGTGGGATGGCAGTCCAGGGTCAGCCTGCGGGGGTAGGCGAGGGCCTTTCTCTGGATCTGCTGACAGAACCGGCTGCTTCTACAGTGGAGGAACAGAGGGGGAGGGGGAGCGTCTCTAAGGTTCAGCTACAGACATGCCATCGTCCCACATGGTTAACTGCACTCTGCTATGCTCAGTGTCTGTGTCAATGCTCTGTTTCACTATGCTATGCTCACTGTCTCCGTATCAATGTTCTGTTTCACTCTGCTATACTCACTGTCTCCGTATCAATGCTCTGCTTCTCTATGTAGCACGTTGTGATTGGTTGAGGCTGGGTTGCGTTGAGGTGGAGACTGACAGACTGCCTACCTGGCTTGGTCCAGTAGTAATATGAAGTGACAGGGTGTAATGGCCAGACCTTGAACCAGGTCTGTCTCTTTGAGGGGCAACTGCATGACTTGCCTGTGTTTGTTAATGCTTGTTTTAGAAAAGAGGATCTGGGTTAGGGTAATTAAGGATCCCTCCACCCAGCTTTATAATTGCATATTGATCTGGGCTGGGCTGGTGCAGTGATCATGTTTTCCTTGTGGAACAGACTTGGAAAAGGCAGGCTTTTTTATGGCGGTTTTGGAGCAGTGACTTCTTCCTTGCGGAGCGGCCATTCCGGTTATGTCGCTAAATCACATTTTACCTTTATTTAACCAGGCAAGTCAGTTAAGAACAAATTCTTATTTTCAATGACTGCCGTTGAACAGTGGGTTAACTGTCGCAGAACGACAGATTTGTACCTTGTCAGCTCAGGGGTTTGAACTTGCAACCTTCCGGTTACTAGTCCAACGCTCTAACCACTAGGCTACCCTGCCGCCCGTGCATTGAAGGGTACCTTATCGTAGACCTTATCGTGAAATGCTTACTTACAAGCCCTTAACCAACAATGCAATTCAAGGAATAGATTTAAGAAAATATTTACTAAATAAACTAAAGTAAAAAAATACTATAATAATAATCAAAAGTAACAAGAAAATGACATTACAATAATGAGGCTATATACAGGGAGTACCGGTACAGAGTCAAAGTGGAGACTATATACAGGGGGTACCGGTACAATGTGGAGGCGATATACAGGGGGTACCGGTACAGAGTCAATGTGGAGGCTATATACAGGGAGTACCGGTACAGAGTCAATGTGGAGACTATATACAGGGAGTACCGGTACAGAGTCAAAGTGGAGACTATATATAGGGGGTACCGGTACAATGTGGAGGCGAAATACAGGGGGTACCGGTACAGAGTCAATGTGGAGGCTATATACAGGGAGTACCGGTACAGAGTCAATGTGGAGACTATATACAGGGGGTACCGGTACAGAGTCAATGTGGAGGCTATACACAGGGAGTACCGGTACAGAGTCAATGTGGAGACTATATACAGGGAGTACCGGTACAGAGTCAATGTGGAGGCTATATACAGGGAGTACCAGTACAGAGTCAATGTGGAGACTATATACAGGGGGTACCGGTACAATGTGGAGGCTATATACAGGGGGTACCGGTACAATGTGGAGGCTATATACAGGGTGTTACGGTACAGAGTCAATGTGGAGGCTATATACAGGGTGTTACGGTACAGAGTCAATGTGGAGACTATATACAGGGAGTACCGGTACAGAGTCAATGTGCGGGTACAGTTTAGTCTGTATAGATAATAAACAGCAAGTAGCAACATTTGATAAATTGTTCAGCAGTCTTATAGCTTGGGGGTTGAAGCTGTTATAAGGAGCCTTTTGGTCCTAGTCTATGACCTGGATGACAGGAGTCTTTGACAATTTTTAGGGCCTTCCTCTGACATCACCTAGTATATAGGTCCTGGATGGCAGGAAGCTTGGCCCCAGTGGTGTACTGCGCCGTACGCGCTACCCTCTGCAGCGCCTTACGGTCAGATGCCGAGCACTTGCCATACCAGGCGGTGATGCAACCAGTTGTAGATCTTTGAGGATCTGGGGACCCATGACAAATCTTCTCAGTCTCCTGAGGGGGAATAAGCTTTGTTGTGCTCTCTTCACGATTGTCTTGGTGTGTTTGGACCATGACAGTTTGTTGGTGATGTGGACACCAAGGAACTTGAAACTCTCAACCTGCTCCACTACAGCCCCGTCGATGTTAATTGGGGCCAGTTAGGCACACCTTTTCCTGTAGACCACAATCAGCTCCTTTGTCTTGCTCACATAGAGGTTGTTGTTGTCCTGGCAGTGTGACCTCCTCCCTATAAGTTGTCTCATCGTTGTTGGTGATCAGGCCTACCACTGTTGTCGTCAGCAAACTTTGTGTTGGAGTCGTGCTTGGCCACGTAGTCGTGGATGAACAGGGAGTACAGGACGGGATAAAGCATGCACCCCTGAGGGGCCACAGTGTTGAGGATTAGCGTGACGGATGTGTTGTTACCTACCCTCACCACCTGGGGGCGGCCCATCAAGAAGTACAGGATCCATTTGCAGAGGGAGGTGTTTAGTCCCAGGGTCCTTAGCTTAGTGATGAGCTTTGAGGGTACTATGGTGTTGAACACTGAGCTGTACTCAATGAATAGCATTCTCACATAGGTGTTCCTTTTGTCCAGGTGGGAAAGGGCAGTATGGAGTGCGATTGAGATTGCGTTATCTGTGGATCTGTTGGGGCGGTATGCAAATTGGAGTGGGTCTAGAATTTCTGCCATAATGGTGTTGATGTGAGTCATGACCAGCCTTTCCAAAAATGACGTCTTAGGTCAGTTAGGATCACCACTTTAATTTAAGAATGTGAAATGTCACAATAATAGTAGAGAGAATTATTTATTTCACTTTTAATTTCTTTCATCACATTCCCAGTGGGTCAGAAGTTTACATACTCAATTAGTATTTGGTAGCATTGCCTTTAAATTGTTTAACTTGGGTCAAAAGTTTCAGGTAGCCTTCCATAAGCTTCCCACAATAAGTTGGGTGAATGTTGGCCCATTCCTCCTGACAGAGCTGGTGTAACTGAGTCAGGTTTGTAGGCCTGCTTGCTCGCACACACTTTTTCAGTTCTGCCCACAAAACTTCTATAGGATTGAGGTGAGGACTTTGTGATGGCCACTCCAATACCTCGACTTTGTTGTCCTTTAGCCATTTTGCCACAACTTTGTAAGTATACTTGGTGTCATTGTCCATTTGGAAGACCCATTTGAGACCAAGCTTTAACTTCCTGACTTCCTTAACTACCTGTCTTGAGATGTTGCTTCAAAAGATCCACATAATGTTCCCTACCTCATGATGCCATCTATTTCGTGAAGTGCACCAGTCCCTCCTGCAGCAAAGGACCCCCACAACATGATGCTGCCACCCCAGTGCTTCACGGTTTGGATGGCCTTCTTCAACTTCCAAGCTTCAAGTCCTCCAAACATAACGATGGTCAATATGGCCAAACAGTTCTGTTACTGTTTCATCAGACCAGAGGACATTTCTCCCAAAAATACGATCTTTATCCCCATGTGCAGTATCAAACCGTAGTCTGGCTTTTTTATGTCAGTTTTGGAGCAGTGATTTCTTCCTTGCTGAGCGGCCTTTCAGGTTATGTTGATATAGGACTCATTTTTACTGTGGATATAGATACTTTTGTACCGGTTCCTCCAGCATCTTCACAAGGTCCTTTGCTGTTGTTCTGGGATTGATTTGCACTTTTCACACCAATGTACTTTCATCTCTAGGAGACAGAACGCGTCTCCTTCCTGAGCGGTATGATGGCTGTGTGGTCCCATGGTGTTTATACTTGCATACTATTGTTTGTACAGATGAACATGGTACATTCAGGCATTTGGAAATTGCTCCTATGGATGAACCAGACTTATAGAGTTCTCTTTTTGATTTTCACATGATGTCAAGCAAAGAGGCACTGAGTTTGAAGGTAGGCCTTGAAATGCATCCACAGGTCCACCTCCAATTGACTCAAATGATGTCAATTATCCTATCAGAAGCTTCTAAAACCATGACATATTTTTCTGGAATTGTCCAAGCTGTTTAAAGGTACAGTCAACTTAGTGTATGTAAACTTCTGACCCACTGGAATTGTGATACTGTGAATTATAAGTGTAATAATCTGTCTGTAAACAATTGTTGGAAAAATGACTTGTGTCATGCACAAAGTAGATGTCCTAACCGACTTGCCAAAACTATAGTTTGTTAACAAGAATTTGTGGAGTGGTTGAAAAATGAGTTTTAATGACTCCAACCGAAGTGCATGTAAACTTCTGACTTCAACTGTATGTTTTTCTATTGTGTTATTGACTGTACGTTTGTTTATGTGTAACTCTGTGTTGTTTGTGTCACACTGCTTTGCTTTATCTTGGCCAGGTCACAGTTGTAAATGAAAACCTATTCTCAACTAGCCTACCTGGTCAAATAAAGGTGAAATGAAAAAAGCATTAAACGTTGCCCCTGGATAGACTCTACTGAGGTTAGGCTTAACATAGTAGTATTTTATTTCGTGTAGGAGAGGAACATGCAGCCTTCCAACAGGGGGAAGGCCAGCATTGGGGTCCAAGGTAATAAGGTATTTTCTTTGTATCTTATTACTCTGACCTTTCAACACACTGGCCATGTGACTGTCATTCCATTCATTTCACACAGACCATGTGTTAACTTCACTAGACCTCGTCAACAGCCAGTGAAACTGCAGAGCGCCAAATTCAAAAAAAATCTCATAACTAAAATTCCTCAAACATACAAGTATTTTACACATTTTTAAAGATACACTTGTTGTAAATCCAGACTCGGTGTCCGATTTCAAAAGGGCTTTATGACGAAAGCACACCAAACTATTGTTAGGTCAGAGCCAAGTCTCAGAAAAACACCGCCCTTTTTCCAGCCAAAGAGAGGAGTCACAAACAGAAATAGAGAGAAAATGAATCACTAACCTTTGATGAGCTTCATCAGATGACACTCATAGGACTTCATGTTACACAATACATGTGTATTTTCTTTTGTTCAGTAAAGTTCATATTTATAACCAAAAATCGGAATATACATTGGCGCGTTATGTTCAGTAGTTCCAAAACATCCGGTGATTTTGCAGAGAGCCATATCAATTTACAGAAATTCTCATAATAAACATGGATAATGCATGGATTTCTAGATCCACTTCTCCTTAATGCAACCGCTGTGTCAGATAAAAAAATAAAATAACAACTTTATGGAAAAAGCAGAAGTCAGAAATAGCATTATAAAGATTCACTTACTTAAGATAATCTTCATCAGAATGCACTCCCAGGAATCCCAGTTCCACAATAAATGTTTGATTTGTTCGACAAAGTCCATTTATGTCCAAATACCTCCATTTTGTTGGCGCGTTTAGCCCAGTAATCAAAATTCATGAGGCACGATATCTAGGTGCAGACAGTCAAAAAGTTCAGTTACAGTCCGTAGAAACATGTCAAACGATGTATAGAATCAATCCTTAGGATTTAAAAAAACATAAATCTTCAATAATGTTCCAACCGGAGAATTCCTTTGTCTGTAGCTACCCAGTGACGTGACCCTTCCAGATGAGCTAAATGCCTTTTTATGCTCTCTTTGAGGCAAGCAACACTGAAGCATGCATGAGACCACCAGCTGTTCCGGATGACTGTGTGATCACGCTCTTCATAGCCAATGTGAGCAAGACCTTTTTAAACAGCTCAACATTCACAAGGCCACGGTGCCAGACGGTTTACCAGGACATGTACTTGGAGGATGCGATAACCAACTGGGACGTGTCTTCACGTTAATTTTCAACCTCTCCCTGACAGTCTGTAATACCTACATGTTTCAAGCAGACTACCATTGTCCCTATGCTCAAGAAAGCGAAGGTAACCTGCCTAAATGACTACCGCCCTGTACCACTCACGTCTAGCCATGAAGTGCTTTGAAAGGCTGGTCATGGCTCACATCAAAACAATCATCCCGGAAACTCTAGACCCACTCCATTTCGCGTACCGCCCCAACAGATCCACAGATGATGCAATCACACTCCACACTGGACTTTCCCACCTGGACAAAAGGAACACCTATGTGAGAATGCTATTCATTGACTACAGCTCAGCGTTCAACACCATAGTGCCCTTAACCAGTTAAGCATTAGGGGGAGCTATTAAATTTTTTGGGTGAAAAACATTCCTGTTTTAAACAAGATTTTGTCACGAAAAGATGCTCGACTATGCATATAATTGACAGGTTTGGATAGAAAACACTCTGACGTTTCCAAAACTGCAAAGATATTGTCTGTGAGTGCAACAGAACTGACGTTACAGGCGAAACCCAGATAAAAATCCAACCAGGAAGTGCCGCATTGTTTTGAAACTGCCTCATGCCAATGACTCCTTATATGGCTGTGAATGAGCTACGAATGAGCTTACGTTTTCCACGTATTGCCCAAGGTGTCACAAGCATTGTGATGTCTTTTTTTACAAATTTCCATTGAAGAATAGCCGTAAGGGACCATATATAGCAAGTGGTCACATGGTGTCTCCCGCAGAATCATTTTTCCAATCGCTTCTTATGAGAAACCAATTGCCTCGATGGATATATTATCGAATATATATGTTAAAAACACCTTGAGGATGGATCCTAAACAACGTTTTCCGTGTTTCTGTCGATATTATGGAGCTAATTTTGAAAAAAGTTTGGCGTTGTAGTAGTAGCAATTTCCGGTCGATTTCTCAGCCAAGCATGATGAACAAACCGAAGCTATTTCGCCTACAGAAAGAATCTTTTTGGAAAAAAGGAACATTTGCTATCTAACTGGGAGTCTCCTGAGTGAAAGCATCCGAAGTTATTCTAAGGTAAATGATTTAATTTGGTTGCTTTTCTTATTGCCTGCTGCCAGCAGAGCCTAGCATAGCATTATGCCATGATAAACTTACACAAATGCTTGTCTAGCGTTGGCTGTAATGCATATTTAGAAAATCTGAGATGACAGTGTGATTAACAAAAGGTTAAGCTTGTGTTTGAAAATATTTCATTTGCGATTTTCATGAATAGGAAAAGTTTCTAGGGGTATTTATGTCTGCTGCGTTATGCTAAATCGTTTGAGGCTATGATTACGATCGGGGATTGATAGTCGCAAGAAGTTTAACAGATTCTACCCCCAAGCCACAAGACTGCTCAACAATTAATCAAATGACCACCCGGACTATTTACATTGACACAATCCCCCTCATATGCATAGTCAATTCACCCATACCTACATGTACAAATTACCTCAACTAACCTGTATCCCCACACATTGAATCGTTACCGGTACCCCCTCTATATAGCCTCGTTATTGGCGCAGTGGTTAAGGGCGCTGTACTGCAGCGCCAGCTGTACCACCAGAGACTCTGGGTTCGCACCCAGGCTCTGTCGTAACCGGCCTCGACCGGGAGGTCCGTGGGGCGACACACAACTGGCCTAGCGTCATCCGGGTTAGGGAGGAGTTGGCCGGTAGGGATATTCTTGTCTCATCGCGCACCAGCGACTCCTGTGGCGGGCCGGGCGCAGTACGCGCTAACCAAGGTTGCCAGGTGCACGGTGTTTCCTCCGACACATTGGTGCGGCTGGCTTCCAGGTTGGATGTGCGCTGTGTTAAGAAGCAGTGTGGCTTGGTTGGGTTGTGTATCGGAGGACGCATGACTTTCAACCTCCGTCTCTCCCAAGCCCGTACGGGAGTTGTAGTGATGAGACAAGATAGTAGCTACTAAACAATTGGCCAACCACCAAATTGGGGAGAAAAAGGGGTATAAATAAATAATAATAATAAATAAATATAATCTTAACTAATTTCTTGAGCTGCATTGTTGGTTAAGCGCTTGTAAGTAAGCATTTCACGCTAAGGTTTTACCTGTGGTATTTGGTGCATGTGACAAATAACATATGATTAATCCCTCCAGAGAACCCATTTCCACTGCTCCAGAGTCGAATGGCGGCGAGCTTTACACTACTCCAGCCGACGCATGGCATTGCACCTGGTGATCTTAGGCTTGTGTGTGGCTGCTCTGCCATGAAACCCATTTTCATGAGTCCCCCGACAAACTGTTATTGTGCTGATGTTGCTTCCAGAGGCAGTTTTGATCTGTAGTGAGTGTTGCATCTGAAGATAGACTATTTTTTTACATGCTTCAGCACTCGGCGGTTCTGTTCTGTGAGCTTGTGTTTCCTACCACTTCGTGGCTGAGCCATTGTTTCTCCTACACGTTTCCACTTCACAATAACAGCACTTACAGGTGACTGGGGCAGCTCTAGCAGGGCAGAGATTTGACGAACTGACTTGTTAGAAAGGTTGAATCCTATGACGGTGCCGCAAGTCACTGATCTCTTCAGTAAGGTCATTCCACTGCCAATGTTTGTCTATGGGGATTGTATGGGCTTGATTTAATATCCCTGTCAGCAACAGGTGTGGCTGACATAGCCTAATCCACTCATTTGAAGCAGTGTCCACACTTTTGTACAACTGAATGTTCTCATAGAATGAATGGGAAGTCTGACTGAAATACAGGAAAAATTTACCTTTTAAATAAAAATATATATATTTAATTGTTAATAAAATGTGTGACAGGGTTGTTTGGTTGCGGGACTTGGGACAAAGGGACTGTACCTCACAATCCGGGACATGATCATCATACTCCCGGATTCATCTACAAGTCTCTGCTAGATAAAGCCCCTTATCTCAGCTCACTGGTCACCATAGCAGCACCCACCCGTAGCACGCGCTCCAGCAGGTATATCTCACTGGTCACCGCCAAAGCCAATTCCTCCTTCGGCCGACTTTCCTTCCAGTTCTCCGCTGCCCATGACTGGAACGAATTGCAAAAATCACTGAAGCTGGAGACTCATATCTCCCTCATTAACTTTAAGCACCAGCTGTCAGAGCAGCTTACAGATCACTGCACCTGTGCATAGCTTATCTGTAGATAGCCCATCCAACTACCTCATCCCCATACTGTATTTATTTTGCTCCTTTGCACCCCAGTATCTCTACCTGCACACTCATATTCTGCACATCTACCATTCCAGTGTTTAATTGCTATAATTGTAATTACTTCGCCACTATGTCCTATTGTTTGCCTTGACTCCTTACTTAATTTGCACACACATGTTTGTTTTCCATGTGTAACTCTTGTGTTTGTGTCGAACTGCTTTCTTTTATCTTGGCCAGGTCGCAGTTGAAATTAGAACTTGTTCTCAACTAGCCTACCTGGTTAAATAAAGGTGAGATAAAAAACATTTAAATCCAGTCTCTCCCCGTCCAGTCTCTCCCGGCCCCGTCTCTTCCTGCCAGCCCCAGACCAACACAGGACTCATTGGTCCCATAGGTCCATTGATCTGTAGTCTGTATTTAGTCAATATTGCAAGAGGATATGTTTCTCTGTATGCCATTCTGCTCTCTGTATATGTTGTTCTCTCTGATGTTCCCATCTCCCTCGTGTCAATGCTTGGTCACCACACACACAAACACACGTGTGCATGAGTAGATTAGTAAAATAAGTGTCTGTTCTCTCTCTGGGTTAGGAGTTTAACACAGTCCTCTAGTTAGTAAAATAACAGTGTCTGTTCTCTCTCTGGGTTAGGAGTTTAACACAGTCCTCTAGTTAGTAAAATAACAGTGTCTGTTCTCTCTCTGGGTTAGGAGTTTAACACAGTCCTCTAGTTAGTAAAATAACTGTCTGTTCTCTCTCTGGGTTAGGAGTTTAACACAGTCCTCTAGTTAGTAAAATAACAGTGTCTGTTCACTCTCTGGGTTTGGAGTTTAACACAGTCCTCTAGTTAGTAAAATAACAGTGTCTGTTCTCTCTCTGGGTTAGGAGTTTAACACAGTCCTCTAGTTAGTAAAATAACAGTGTCTGTTCTCTCTCTGGGTTAGGAGTTTAACACAGTCCTCTAGTTAGTAAAATAACAGTGTCTGTTCTCTCTCTGGGTTAGGAGTTTAACACAGTCCTCTAGTTAGTAAAATAACAGTGTCTGTTCTCTCTCTGGGTTAGGAGTTTAACACAGTCCTCTAGTTAGTAAAATAACAGTGTCTGTTCTCTCTCTGGGTTAGGAGTTTAACACAGTCCTCTAGTTAGTAAAATAACAGTGTCTGTTCTCTCTCTGGGTTAGGAGTTTAACACAGTCCTCTAGTTAGTAAAATAACAGTGTCTGTTCTCTCTCTGGGTTAGGAGTTTAACACAGTCCTCTAGTTAGTAAAATAACAGTGTCTGTTCTCTCTCTGGGTTAGGAGTTTAACACAGTCCTCTAGTTAGTAAAATAACAGTGTCTGTTCTCTCTCTGGGTTAGGAGTTTAACACAGTCCTCTAGTTAGTAAAATAACAGTGTCTGTTCTCTCTCTGGGTTAGGAGTTTAACACAGTCCTCTAGTTAGTAAAATAACAGTGTCTGTTCTCTCTCTGGGTTAGGAGTTTAACACAGTCCTCTAGTTAGTAAAATAACAGTGTCTGTTCTCTCTCTGGGTTAGGAGTTTAACACAGTCCTCTAGTTAGTAAAATAACAGTGTCTGTTCACTCTCTGGGTTAGGAGTTTAACACAGTCCTCTAGTTAGTAAAATAACAGTGTCTGTTCTCTCTCTGGGTTAGGAGTTTAACACAGTCCTCTAGTTAGTAAAATAACAGTGTCTGTTCTCTCTCTGGGTTAGGAGTTTAACACAGTCCTCTAGTTAGTAAAATAACAGTGTCTGTTCTCTCTCTGGGTTAGGAGTTTAACACAGTCCTCTAGTTAGTAAAATAACAGTGTCTGTTCTCTCTCTGGGTTAGGAGTTTAACACAGTCCTCTAGTTAGTAAAATAACAGTGTCTGTTCTCTCTCTGGGTTAGGAGTTTAACACAGTCCTCTAGTTAGTAAAATAACAGTGTCTGTTCTCTCTCTGGGTTTGGAGTTTAACAGAGAATCCTCCAATTAGAACGGAGCATTCTCAGTGAAAAGGCTATTTCAAGATTTAGTTTGTTTTATAACGCAGAGACATAAAAATGGTATCCATGAGGTCATCTGACTCTGGGGAAGTAGATAAAGGACTTCATTGCCAAAATCCCAAACTATCCCTTTTAAATTCAGCTATTTTTAAAACTTCTGCTCAAAGTTCCGCTGCTCCACCCTCCCATTTCCCAAAACAGAACTGTACATGTCATCCTCAGGCCACATGGTCCATTACGGTCACAATGAATCAAGTGGTTCTTTAATGCTTGTTGTTTAAACACTATTGTTGTTTGAACTGTTTTTTTCTGCAGTATGTTGATGTTAAACAAATAGTAGGGCTGACCTTTTCCTACAAGGTTGATCAACGTTACCTTTCCGAGAGTGTGTTTCCTGTCTGTGTGTGATATGGAGCCTCGTATCAGTGACTCCCCAGGGATCCTATAGGAAGGACATGTGTAACATCCCTCTGAGGCAGCGGTATAAATGTACTGGACTTCCATTAGCCTTACAGCTGCGTTATGTCACTTTTTGGGCGGCCTGACCAAATGTACATAGAAATTTGTTTTCTAGATCTGTCATTCTCATTGAAAGCCAGTCTAAGTAGCGGTAGATCTGTTCTATGTGTTACAGATTTATCTTTGAAAGCCAGTCTAAGTAGTGGAAGATCTCTTCTATGTGCACTATTTCTATGCTTCCCATAGTTTTTTGGCTTCTTTTACTTTCTGTTTTGTACAACAGCTGAAAATACAATATTTTTGGTTATGTAAAATATATTTCACAGCGGTTTAGATGGTACAATGATTCTCTACACTATACTTGTTGTTTAGTCACTTCAACTGAGATTCAGCAAAATATTATTTTAGCAACCAGGAAATGGTGGGGTGATTTCTGCATAGTGCATCTTCAAGATAATTCCGTCACAATACATGACAGTATTAGGCTATTAGATTATAGTTTGACAGCATCCTTATCTTCCATGAAGAAGAATCACTCGACGATCCAGATCCACTTTGAACAGAGGAAAATTATGTTTTGGACAAGGCCTCGTATAACAGCCTCACCCATTCTGTTGTTCCATTCCCTCTTGTGTTTCATCTGTTCTCGGTTCCCTGCCAACATGGCTGTAGGATGAAATCGTCACATCGGCGCCCAAAAATACCAATTTCCGATTGTTATGAAAACTTGAAATCCGATTAATCGGTCGACCTCTATACAGTACTGTTCAATATCTATGGTTTAACCTCTTGAAACTAGGGGGCACAATTTTTATTTTTGGAAAAATAACGTTCCCAAAGTAAGCCGCCTATTTCTCAGGACCAGATGCTAGAATATGCATATAATTGACAGCTTAGGATAGAAAACACTAAAGTTTCCAAAACTGTAAAAATATTGTCTGTGAGTATAACATAGCTGATATTGCAGGTGAAACCCTGAGAAAAAAAATCTAACCAGGAAGTGGCTTCTATTTTGAAAACTCCATGTTCCATAGCCTGCCTTTGCTCCATTTAAAGGGATATCAACCAGATTCCTTTTCCTATCGCTTCCTCAAGGTGTCAGTCTTTAGACAGTTTCAGGCTTTTATTTTGAAAAATGAGTAAGTCAATAACACAGTAGAAACAAAAGGGGGAGTCTATATACATTGTGTGCAAAAGGCATGAGGAGGTAGGCGAATAATTACAATTTTGCAGATTAACACTGGAGTGATAAATGATCAGATGGTCATGTACAGGTAGAGATATTGGTGTGCAAAAGAGCAGAAAAGTAAATAAATAAAAACCGTATGGGGATGAGGTTGGTAAAAATGGGTGGGCTATTTACCGTTGCAGAGTAGACTGGATCATGTCGGCCCTGCTGGGCGTCAGGGTTTCCGTTAAGAAAATATGGCACCGGACAAATGTGGCGCCCATTTCAAACAATTAAGTATATGTTTTCAAAATGCGTACTGCCTCCAGCTCATTGCAAAATGGTGTGTGACTCGCTGAAGCCTGCCTAGTTGCATTGAATGGGAAGCGAGCTTCAATTACCCGTTGAGAAATATAAAAAGTAGTTCTCTTTAATTGTGGTCATTGTTTTTTTCTCTTGCTTTGATTGCCTTTAGAATTGTTGCATAATGATTAAGCTTATTAAAGCATGTTTTTCTCCAGCAGCTGTCTGAGCTGTGTCAGCAGCTCTCACTACATCCACTTGTATTTATCGTCCAAAAGCCAGCTAACGGAAACGCTGCTGGGCATCTTACTGTAGCATATGGATGTGTGCGAGAACTAGTCTGGCAGATCAAACTGCCTGTTTTTGTGTTCTGTGAACCAACATTGAGGTGTCTTTTGTCAACATGCCCTATCTGATCTCTCTATATCACTGCTCTCTGTCTCTAGGCTGTAGGTATGATCCTGTCAGTGTTCAATTAACTGTGGGATTATAGCATTTCCTCTGTCGGGTGGGTAAACCCATAGATGTTGAATGGTTACTGTATATTGTCGGGTGGTTAACTTCTTGACGCTACCCATCCCTTTAGAGGGATAATTGTCATCAACAACCGCTGAATTGCATAGCGCCACATTCAAATAATATTACCAAAAATATTTATATTCATATAATCACAAGTGCAATATAGCAAAACACAATTTAGCCTTTTGTTAATCCACCTGTCGTGTCAGATTTTGAAAATATGCTTTACAGCGAAAGCAATCGTTTGTGTAAGCGTTTGTAAGTTTATCGATCGCTCGACAACATTATGAACACCTAGCATCAAGTAGCTTGGTCACGAAAATCAGAAAAGCAATCAAATTAATCGTTTACCTTTGATCTTCGGATGTTTTCACTCACGGTACTCCGTTACACAAATGTTCCTTTTGATCCATAAAGATTATTTTTATATACAAAATAACGCGCCAAACAAACAGAGGTATGTTCAGAAATCCACAGGAAAGAGCGGTCACGACAACGCAGAAAAATTCCAAATAGTATCCGTAATGTCCACAGAAACATGTCAAACGTTTTTTATAATCAATCATCAGGTTGTTTTTAGAATATATAATCGATAATATATCAGTAGGAGAGGGAAAGGCAATGGCTGCCCAAACTTTGTTGCGCCAAGAAAAACGCTGCTGGCACCAAGCAATGACACGATGTTGTCTTTCTTGCTCATTTTTCAAAATAAAAGCCTGAAACTGTCTAAAGACTGACACCTTGAGGAAGCGATAGGAAAAGGAATCTGGTTGATATCCCTTTAAATGGAGCAAAGGCAGGCTATGGAACATGGAGTTTTCAAAATAGAAGCCACTTCCTGGTTAGATTTTTTTTCTCAGGGTTTCACCTGCAATATCAGCTATGTTATACTCACAGACAATATTTTTACAGTTTTGGAAACTTTAGTGTTTTCTATCCTAAGCTGTCAATTATATGCATATTCTAGCATCTGGTCCTGAGAAATAGGCGGCTTACTTTGGGAACGTTATTTTTCCCAAAATAAAAATAGTGCCCCCTAGTTTCAAGAGGTTAAACCATAGATATTGAACAGTACTGTATAGAGGTCGACCGATTTAATCGGATTTCAAGTTTTCATAACAATCGGAAATCGGTATTTTTGGGCGCCGATGTGACGATTTTTATTTTTATTTTTTACATTTTTTATACCTCTGTAACAAGGCAAGTCAGAACACATTCTTATTTTCAATGACGGCCTAGGAACGGTGGGCTCGTTCAGGGGCAGAAATACAGATTTTCAACTTATCACCTCGTGGGATCCAATCTTGCAACCTTACAGTTAACTAGTCCAACGCAATAACGAACTGCCTCTCTCTCGTGGCACTCCACAAGAAGCCAAGGTAAGTTGCTAGCTAGCATTAAACTTATCTTATAAAAAACAATCAATCATAATCACTAGTTAACTACACATGGTTGATGATATTACTAGATATTGTCTAGCGTGTCCTGCGTTGCATATAATCTGACTGAGCATACAACCATCTGACTGAGCGGTGGTAGGCAGAAGCAGGCGCGTAAACATTCATTCAAACAGCACTTTCGTGCTTTTTGCCAGTAGTTCTTCGTTGTGTGTCAAGCATTGCGCTGTTTATGACTTCAAGCCTATCAACTTCAGAGATGAGGCTGGTGTAACCAAAGTAAAATGGCTAGCTAGTTAGCGCACGCTAACTAGAGAGACGGAAGCTATACTGTTACACTGGCAATACTAAAGTGCCTATAAGAACATCCAAAAGTCAAAGGTTAATGAAATAAAAATGGTATAGAGGGTAATAGTCCTATAATTCCTATAATAACTCCAACATAAAACTTCTTACCTGGGAATATTGAAGACTCATGAACCACCAGCTTTCATATGTTCTCATGTTCTGAGCAAGGAACTGAAACGTTAGCTTTCTTACATAGCACATATTGCACTTTTACTTTCTTCTCCAACACTTTGTTTTTGCATTATTTACTTGAGGCTAAATTGATTTTATTGATGTATTATATTAAGTTAAAATAAGCGTTCATTCAGTATTGTTGTAATTGTCATTATTACAAATAAAATTTAATAAATCGGCAGATTAATTGGTATCTGCTTTTTTGGTCCTCCAATAATCGGTATTGGCGTTGAAAAATCAGTCGGTCGACCTCTAGTTTAGATAGAACGCTAGACAAATTTTGACTGGTTTCATTTCAAGCTAAAGTGAACTGTTAGCTAGCTAACGTTAGCTGGCTCCCTAGCTGACATTATTTGTTTCCTAGAGCCGTGTGGTGTTCTAGTTAGAGCCTAATGTTAGATAACCAACCATGTTCAATGTTAGCTAACTCCCAGCACTGTGTCATTGTTGGCACTGTTCGTGGTTATTTAACTAGCTAACGTTAGATGGCTGGCTCGTTAGCTAACGTTATGTGACGTGTGTGAACTTACACTTTGTTTACCTAGCTAGCAAGCTGAATGTCATAAGCTAAAGTGTACTGTTAGGTAGCTAGCTAACGTTAGCTGGCTGGTTCCCTAGCTGATGTTATTAGTTTCCTAGAGCGGTGTGGTGTTCTAGTTAGAGCCTAATGTTAGATAACCAACCATGTTCAATGTTAGCTAACTCCCAGCACTGTCCATTGTTGTTTAACTAGCTAATGTTAGCTGGCTCGTTAGCTAATGTTATGTGATGTGTACAACACCCATTGAATATTGAAACATAATGAAATTGCTGCCAGCAGAGCTGGTTAGGCTGTTTCATGGTATCCAGAGGTAAACAAATCATCGGTCAGAGCGTCAAGTGTGAGCTCGGAGAATGAAACGAGATGTGTGGGGCTGAACCCTTAGGGTGTAAATGATGCTGAATGGGTGTAAAACGGTCAAAGGCCATTTTCTCACAAGGGAGTTTACAAGTTGATCAACTTTCAAAGCAGAATTCCTTTCCTATTCTTCAAATGTAGTGTATGATATACCATTGTGTAGCTCTGAGTCTCTACTTTTATCCAATATAAAAAAAACTGTTTCAGATTTTGCAACAAAAGACCGAATCCAGGTGGTGAGTCACAAATGTTAGCTCATTAATGAACCTAGCAGTCCTTTGGGTTGAGGACAAATATTATACTAGTACAGGGAACCATAGAAGACAGAGCTGTTAGTTTGTTTTACATCAAAGGACAGGACTCCTCCGACAGGTCTCCCCTCACCGGAGGTCAGGACTCCTCCGACAGGTCTCCCCTCACCGGAGGTCAGGACTCCTCCGACAGGTCTCCCCTCACCGGAGGTCAGGACTGTTTGTCCTTCGTTTGGCATCAGTACCCAGGATACATCAGAGATTCGTCTCACCAGTTAGAGTAAGGTCATGTATGATGTTACGACACCATGGGCAGTGGACTCAATTTAACCCCAGCAGCTTCAAAGCCTGGACTGACCTTAGAAACTTTTGAAGTCTGAATGATGAAAAACCTGCTGGGAGCCTAGACTATTTAGGTTCTCCTTCCCTACTGTGCCCTTTCAGTGATGCTCTACTTCATAGTAGAGCCCTAACCCATCTGACACTAGCAATGTTACCCTAATTAATGACTTAACTAGGTCAACTCCAGCTGGCAGCCTCTGTCATCATGATCATCAGTTTGTCTGAACAGCCCAATGATATTCTATCATCTCTCTTTTCCACTGCAAGGGTACAATCACAAGTCCAGGTCATTGGCCTTTCCTCTGTCTGTCTGGGCAGTGATGACAGGACAGGGGTACACCACTGTATTCATTCTCAAAGCTACCTTTCCAGTTCACTAATCCACTACCTACCTGCCTCCAAACTGTTACAGAGCTAAAAGAGATGTCTGTCTGGATGTTGCTGTTATGTAGGCCAGAATAACTCGTTTTGGTTCTCAAATACTGCATCTGTGCTGCAGACCCTGGCCTTGTCCCAAATGGGGCCTCTTTTGTGCACTACATTTGATCATAAGGTTCTGGTCTAAAGTAGTGCACTATGTCATGACGTTGGCCTGTTGGGGGAGGTTTATAACCCCCATAAATACCTTTCCCCTTTTCTCTCTCTCTACTCTACAGAGTTGACTCTTGTAAAGCCTTTGTAACATAGTCTGGTAACATCGAAAGGTGTGAAACGGAACCATATTTCAGTAATCCAACCAGTTGAAAATATGCGTTGGTACTTAATGAATATGATCTCAGACCAGTTGTTGTCTGAGACATTATTACTAATGACAGGATGACATAAACTGTATCTTGGAAAGTCGACAGTTATCAGATTCACATGGAATTGTTGTGCAATTTAAATGTTTAAATAAACTATTTGTGGAAAGATTAAATGTAATTTTAGTAAGAGAACGGTTTGTCATAGAGAAACTCTGCTCACTCGGAGGCCCCGCCCAAGTGAACAGATATTGGTTGTAAACTATGAAACACGCCCTTCTTTCACCACTATATAAACTCGTTGACGAAAATTCAACGTTCTGTTGTGAGGACGACGGTCCTACGTTAAGAGGGCTCAGATAATAACCTAACAAAATTAGCATCGTGTTCAATGTGAAGATGACCCTCGACACACCGAAAGGATGAATTTTGACTATACCAGCCAGAATAAAGCACGAGCTTAAAAGTATGGTAACTTGGTATGAACTTTGAACTCTTATTCACTCCAGAAGTGATACCTCCTAGCCGCTGTAAACATGGGCTAGGAAAGGACGGACGACGTATCCAGTCTAACACACAACGACAATTCGACAACGCATCCAGTTTACCACCAGAGACATTCTTCAGAGGACCAGAGATCCCTGCTGGGCAACCCGGCCTTCCATCTACGACCAACCTATTGAAGTGCAGCTCAGATATTTATTGCATTTTCTTTTTTTCAAATGGGCGGTTATTTAGAATGCATAATATTCTGTATTGACGATAGCACAGCTTCTCCCTTTGTTCCTCAGTCTTCCCGCTCTTCCTGTTCTGTCCGCTAGGGACGTTTTCCTTTTATAACATAATTTGTAATCAATGTATGATCCATTCTGTGTAATGTAATTCTGTTTTATTATTAGGAAATAATGAATCCAAATTTTGAATTGCTGATTCAACTTGTTAGCCAGAGTTCGTGAAGATATCTGAAAGTTGTCAATTCTTGGTTTAGACTAGGATTAAATATTGACTGCTATTGATGTAAAATATTACTAGGTCTTTAAGAGTTTATTCTGAAGATAACAGCTCTATAAACATTATTTCGCAGTGCCCTGACTAGTTAATTACATTTACATGATTAGCTCAATCAGGTTTAACACTCATTACAGAGAAATTATTTTATAGAATATCACTTAATCCGGCATAGCCAAAGACACGACACTATATAGGGGATAGGGTGCTATTTGACATTTACAGCTTGTGTATAACCTGGCCTCAAACCTCAGGCTACAGTATCAGAAAGATAGAGACTGATGACGAGAAGTTTAGTTTACATTCTGAAGGTCTACAAGGAAGTCTACGTTCTGAAGGAAGTCTACATTCCAAGCATGACAGCTGAGATTTGTCAGGACTAGTCTTAGTTTTGGATCTTGATAGTTTGTTAGGCAGTCTGTGTAGTTACTACAAAGGTTTGTAACTGACAACCTTAATAGGCTAATCAATGTAATGCAGTCATTCTCTTTAGACGATCAGCTGTTCTGTTCTCTCAGTCTACAGTGCATTCAGATCCCTAGACTTTTTCCACATTTTATTACATTACAGCCTTAATCTAATTTTGATTACGTTTTTTTCCTCATCAATCTCACAATACCCTATAATGACAAAGCAAAGCATTCTTCCCAAACAATTAGAGAAGTGGTTTATTCATCTCTGTTTTGGATAACTCTGTTTTAGTGTTTTCCAATTTTCCCAGAAGTGGTTCACTTCTACAGGAACAGTGGTCCCCACTGCGGGACGGTTGAGCTAACGTGGGCTAATGTGATTAGCATGAGGTTGTAAGGGGCGGCAGGGTAGCCTGCCACTAGATGGCAGCAGTGTGTTTGCAAAGTCTTAGACTGATCCAATGAACCATTGCACTACTGTTGTAAATGTATCAAGTCTGCCTAAATGTGCCTACTTGGTTGATTGACTAATTTTCATGTTCATGACTGTGAACATGTTCATGACTCTCCTCAAACAATAGCATGGTATTATTTCACTGTACAGTGCAGTTAATATAAGAATTTAAGCTTTCTGCTCTAACCGAGCGTTGGACTAGTAACCGGAAGGTTGCAAGTTCAAACCCCCGAGCTGACAAGGTACAAATCTGTCGTTCTGCCCCTGAACAGGCAGTTAACCCACTGTTCCTAGGCCGTCATTGAAAATAAGAATTTGTTCTTAACTTGCCTAGTTAAATAAAGGTTAAAAAAATATTTAAAAAGTAACAAGAACATTTTCCAGGACATATCTGATATCGGCAGAAAGCTTAAATTCTTATATTAACTGCACTGTACAGTGAAATAATACCATGCTATTGTTTGAGGAGAGTCATGAACATGTTCACAGTCATGAACATGAAAATTAGTCAATCAACCAAGTAGGCACATTTAGGCAGACTTGATACATTTACAACAGTAGTGCAATGGTTCATTGGATCAGTCTAAGACTTTGCAAACACACTGCTGCCATCTAGTGGCCAACATTTAAATCAAATCAAATCAAATTTATTTATATAGCCCTTCGTACATCAGCTGATATCTCAAAGTGCTGTACAGAAACCCAGCCTAAAACCCCAAACAGCAAGCAATGCAGGTGTAGAAGCACGGTGGCTAGGAAAAACTCCCTAGAAAGGCCAATACCTAGGAAGAAACCTAGAGAGGAACCAGGCTATGTGGGGTGGCCAGTCCTCTTCTGGCTGTGCCGGGTGGAGATTATAACAGAACATGGTCAAGATGTTCAATGTTCATAAATGACCAGCATGGTCGAATAATAATAAGGCAGAACAGTTGAAACTAGAGCAGCAGCACAGTCAGGTGGAAGTTGAAACTGGAGCAGCAGCATGGCCAGGTAGACTGGGGACAGCAAGGAGTCATCATGTCAGGTAGTCCTGGGGCATGGTCCTAGGGCTCAGGTCAGTTGAAACTGGAACAGCAGCATGGCCAGGTGGACTGGGGACAGCAAGGAGTCATCATGTCAGGTAGTCCTGGGGCATGGTCCTAGGGCTCAGGTCCTCCGAGAGAGAGAAAGAAAGAGAGAAGGAGAGAATTAGAGAACGCACACTTAGATTCACACAGGACACCGAATAGGACAGGAGAAGTACTCCAGATATAACAAACTGACCCCAGCCCCCCGACACATAAACTACTGCAGCATAAATACTGGAGGCTGAGACAGGAGGGGTCAGGAGACACTGTGGCCCCATCCGAGGACACCCCCGGACAGGGCCAAACAGGAAGGATATAACCCCACCCACTTTGCCAAAGCACAGCCCCCACACCACTAGAGGGATATCTTCAACCACCAACTTACCATCCTGAGACAAGGCTGAGTATAGCCCACAAAGATCTCCGCCACGGCACAACCCAAGGGGGGGGGGGCGCCAACCCAGACAGGATGACCACAACAGTGAATCAACCCACTCAGGTGACGCACCCCCTCCAGGGACGGCATGAGAGAGCCCCAGCAAGCCAGTGACTCAGCCCCTGTAATAGGGTTAGAGGCAGAGAATCCCAGTGGAAAGAGGGGAACCGGCCAGGCAGAGACAGCAAGGGCGGTTCGTTGCTCCAGAGCCTTTCCGTTCACCTTCCCACTCCTGGGCCAGACTACACTCAATCATATGAGTCTTCAGTAAAGACTTAAAGGTTGAGACCGAGTTTGCGTCTCTGACATGGGTAGGCAGACCGTTCCATAAAAATGGAGCTCTATAGGAGAAAGCCCTGCCTCCAGCTGTTTGCTTAGAAATTCTAGGGACAATTAGGAGGCCTGCGTCTTGTGACCGTAGCGTACGTATAGGTATGTACGGCAGGACCAAATCAGAGAGATAGGTAGGAGCAAGCCCATGTAATGCTTTGTAGGTTAGCAGTAAAACCTTGAAATCAGCCCTTGCTTTGACAGGAAGCCAGTGTAGAGAGGCTAGCACTGGATTAATATGATCAATTTTTTTGGTTCTAGTCAGGATTCTAGCAGCCGTATTTAGCACTAACTGAAGTTTATTTAGTGCTTTATCCGGGTAGCCGGAAAATAGAGCATTGCAGTAGTCTAACCTAGAAGTGACAAAAGCATGGATTAATTTTTCTGCATCATTTTTGGACAAAGTTTCTGATTTTTGCAATGTTACGTAGATGGAAAAAAGCTGTCCTCGAAATGGTCTTGATATGTTCTTCAAAAGAGAGATCAGGGTCCAGAGTAACGCCGAGGTCCTTCACAGTTTTATTTGAGACGACTGTACAACCATTAAGATTAATTGTCAGATTCAACAGAAGATCTCTTTGTTTCTTGGGACCTAGAACAAGCATCTCTGTTTTGTCCGAGTTTAATATTAGAAAGTTTGCAGCCATCCACTTCCTTATGTCTGAAACACATGCTTCTAGCGAGGGCAATTTTGGGGCTTCACCATGTTTCATTGAAATGTACAGCTGTGTGTCATCCGCATAGCAGTGAAAGTTTACATTATGTTTTCGAATAACATCCCCAAGAGGTAAAATATATAGTGAAAACAATAGTGGTCCTAAAACGGAACCTTGAGGAACACCGAAATTTACAGTTGATTTGTCAGAGGACAAACCATTCACAGAGACAAACTGATATCTTTCCGACAGATAAGATCTAAACCAGGCCAGAACATGTCCGTGTAGACCAATTTGGGTTTCCAATCTCTCCAAAAGAATGTGGCGATCGATGGTATCAAAAGCAGCACTAAGGTCTAGGAGCACGAGGACAGATGCAGAGCCTCGGTCCGATGCCATTAAAATGTCATTTACCACCTTCACAAGTGCCGTCTCAGTGCTATGATGGGGTCTAAAACCAGACTGAAGCATTTCGTATACATTGTTTGTCTTCAGGAAGGCAGTGAGTTGCTGCGCAACAGCCTTCTCTAAAATTTTTGAGAGGAATGGAAGATTCGATATAGGCCGATAGTTTTTTATATTTTCTGGGTCAAGGTTTGGCTTTTTCAAGAGAGGCTTTATTACTGCCACTTTTAGTGAGTTTGGTACACATCCAGTGGATAGAGAGCCGTTTATTATGTTCAACATAGGAGGGCCAAGCACAGGAAGCAGCTCTTTCAGTAGTTTAGTTGGAATAGGGTCCAGTATGCAGCTTGAAGGTTTAGAGGCCATGATTATTTTCATCATTGTGTCAAGAGATATAGTACTAAAACACTTGAGCGTCTCTCTTGATCCTAGGTCCTGGCAGAGTTGTGCAGACTCAGGACAACTGAGGTTTGGAGGAATACGCAGGTTTAAAGAGGAGTCCGTAATTTGCTTTCTAATAATCATAATCTTTTCCTCAAAGAAGTTCATGAATTTATCACTGCTAAAGTGAAAGTCATCCTCTCTTGGGGAATGCTGCTTTTTAGTTAGCTTTGCGACAGTATTAAAAAGGAATTTCGGATTGTTCTTATTTTCCTCAATTAAGTTAGAAAAATAGGATGATCGAGCAGCAGTAAGGGCTCTACGGTACTGCACGGTACCGTCCTTCCAAGCTAGTCGGAAGACTTCCAGTTTGGTGTGGCGCCATTTCCGTTCCAATTTTCTGGAAGCTTGCTTCAGAGCTCGGGTATTTTCTGTGTACCAGGGAGCTAGTTTCTTATGAGACATTTTTTTTGTTTTTAGGGGTGCAACTGCATCTAGGGTATTGCGCAAGGTTAGATTGAGATCCTCAGTTAGGTGGTTAACTGATTTTTGTCCTCTGGCGTCCTTGGGTAGGCAGAGGGAGTCTGGAAGGGCATCAAGGAATCTTTGTGTTGTCTGTGAATTTATAGCACGACTTTTGATGTTCCTTGGTTGGGGTCTAAGCAGATTATTTGTTGCAATTGCAAACGTAATAAAATGGTGGTCCGATAGTCCAGGATTATGAGGAAAAACATTAAGATCCACCACATTTATTCCATGGGACAAAACTAGGTCCAGCGTATGACTGTGACAGTGAGTGGGTCCAGAGACATGTTGGACAAAACCCACTGAGTCGATGATGGCTCTGAAAGCCTTTTGGAGTGGGTCTGTGGACTTTTCCATGTGAATATTAAAGTCACCAAAGATTAGAATATTATCTGCTATGACTACAAGGTCCGATAGGAATTCAGGGAACTCAGTAAGAAACGCTGTATATGGCCCAGGAGGCCTGTAAACAGTAGCTATAAAAAGTGATTGAGTAGGCTGCATAGATTTCATGACTAGAAGCTCAAAAGACGAAAATGTCATTTTATTTTTTGTAAATTGAAATTTGCTATCGTAAATGTTAGCAACACCTCCGCCTTTGCGGGATGCACGGGGGATATGGTCACTAGTGTAGCCAGGAGGTGAGGCCTCATTTAAAACAGTAAATTCATCAGGCTTAAGCCATGTTTCAGTCAGGCCAATCACATCAAGATTATGATCAGTGATTAGTTCATTGACTATAATTGCCTTTGAAGTAAGGGATCTAACATTAAGTAGCCCTATTTTGAGATGTGAGGTATCATGATCTCTTTCAGTAATGACAGGAATGGAGGTGGTCTTTATCCTAGTGAGATTGCTAAGGCGAACACCGCCATGTTTAGTTTTGCCCAACCTAGGTCGAGGCACAGACACGGTCTCAATGGTGATAGCTGAGCTGACTACACTGACTGTGCTAATGGCAGACTCCACTATGCTGGCAGGCTGGCTAACAGCCTGCTGCCTGGCCTGCACCCTATTTCATTGTGGAGCTAGAGGAGTTAGAGCCCTGTCTATGTTGGTAGATAAGATGAGAGCACCCCTCCAGCTAGGATGGAGTCTGTCACTCCTCAGCAGGTCAGGCTTGGTCCTGTTTGTGGGTGAGTCCCAGAAAGAGGGCCAATTATCTACAAATTCTAACTTTTGGGAGGGGCAGAAAACAGTTTTCAACCAGCGATTGAGTTGTGAGACTCTGCTGTAGAGCTCATCACTCCCCCTAACTGGGAGGGGGCCAGAGACGATTACTCGATGCCGACACATCTTTCTAGCTGATATGCACGCAGAAGCTATGTTGCGCTTAGTGATTTCTGACTGTTTCATCCTAACATCGTTGGTGCCGACGTGGATAACAATATCTCTATACTCTCTACACTCGCCAGTTTTAGCTTTAGCCAGCACCATCTTCAGATTAGCCTTAACGTCGGTAGCCCTGCCCCCGGGTAAACAGTGTATGATCGCTGGATGATTCGCTTTAAGTCTAATACTGCGGGTAATGGAGTCGCCAATGACTAGAGTTTTCAATTTGTCAGAGCTAATGTCAGAGCTAATGGTGGGAATATTACATTTTGACCTTTCTCTTGCATTTCAGAGAGGTGTTATATTCTCCTACATTACTTTCACATTTCCACAAACTATAGTATTTCCTTTCAAATGGTATCAAGAATATGCATAGCCTTGCTTCAGGTCCTGAGCTACAGGCAGTTAGATTTGGGAATGTAATTTTAGGCATATTGAAAAAAAGGGTCCGATCCTTAAGAGACGAGGTCTTTTTTGCCTCGAACTTTTTCTGCCTGTTCCCATAAGCGTTTGGCGATTGGCGTGTAGGCTATTAAGTTACGGCCTTGAGCTTAGACTTACACACTAATGCCAGATAGCTTAAAATAATGAAAGAACTTAGCCTATACATATGAAGAATGATCCATTTATTTATAGATTTTGTCTCACTCACACAGCCACACACCATCTCTTTCTCTCTCAGATTAAAACGCATACACACACACACACACCCTGCCCCCCTCTGCCGGCTGGCCTGGTGGAGACGCCTCTCCTCCCTAACCTGTCCAGCCAGAGGAACTGGTTTGTGTGCTGATGTGTAACTGACTGTCTGGACTGGAGCACGAGAGGTAGGATCTGACTGGGAGCACGAGAGGTAGGATCTGTCTGGGAGCATGAGAGGTAGGATCTGTCTGGGAGCACGAGAGGTAGGATCTGTCTGGGAGCACGAGAGGTAGGATCTGTCTGGGAGCACGAGAGGTAGGATCTGTCTGGGAGCACGAGAGGTAGGATCTGTCTGGGAGCACGAGAGGTAGGATCTGTCTGGGAGCACGAGAGGTAGGATCTGTCTGGGAGCACGAGAGGTAGGATCTGTCTGGGAGCACGAGAGGTAGGATCTGTCTGGGAGCACGAGAGGTAGGATCTGTCTGGGAGCACGAGAGGTAGGATCTGTCTGGGAGCACGAGAGGTAGGATCTGTCTGGGAGCACGAGAGGTAGGATCTGTCTGGGAGCACGAGAGGTAGGATTTGACTGCTGTATTCAGCAAACGAGCTTGCTTCCCTCTTAGAATAGTCTATTGGTATAAGAAATGTAAAATAAATAATGTCTAGCAAGCTATTCTAGTCTAGCTTTTCCTGCATGGGACTCCAAAACCTAAGGAACATTTTTTTTTAATGAGGCCAGCGGAGCACAGGTGTGTAAATGTGTAAGTTAGAGGCTGGTGGATCCTCCTCGTTTTAGAGGCCATCACTGTTTTCTCACGCAGTTGCATAGCCTATAGAAATGTTACCCAACATGAGCTCATGGGCTCTCTTGAAGTATTTGATTAGATTTCCCATGCCATTTGCGTTGTCAGTGATTAGTGGGACAATAGATTGCTGAGAACAAGGCAGTTAGCAAGTTGGGTAGGCTACTAATGACCATCGGCAGCATCAGAGCTTGGTGTAGTCTAATTACCGTGACTAAACGGCCACGTGGAATTTGATTGCCATGTGGCGGTAACAGCCCTACACCTCACTACCTATTGCCTAACTACCTACCTACTTACCACCCTACCCACCTACAGTGCATTCAGACCCCTTCACTTTTTCCACATTTTGTTACGTTACAGCCTTATTCTAAAATGGATTAAATATATAACATTTACATTAGTATTCAGACACTTTGCTATGAGACTGGACAGCTCCGGTGCATCCTGTTTCCATTGATCATCCTTGCACAGTTCCTCTGTGGAGATGGGAGAACCTTCCAGAAAGACAATCGTCTCTGCACCACTCCACCAATCAGGCCTTCATGGTAGACTGGCCAGACGGAAGCTACTCCTCAGTAAAAGGCAGATGAACTACCTACCCACCAATTACATACCGCCTAACTACCTACCCACCAATTACATACTACCTACCTACCAATTACCTACCCACCAATTACCTACCGCCTAACTACCTACTTACCACCCACCTACCAATCTACCTTTCTAACCACCTACTTACCACCCAACTGCCTATCTAACTATCACAGGAGGTTGCTGAGGGGAGGACAGATCATAATGTCTGGAACAGAGCAAATGGAATGGCATCAACCACATTGAAACCATGTTTGTATTTGGTACCGTTACACAAATTCCTCTCCAGCCATTACCACTAGCCCATCCTCCAAAATGAATGTGCCACCAACTTCCTGTGATACCTACGTAGGTATCACCCTACCTACTTTCCTTATACTTAACTACTGTCTACTTATCTAACACCCTACCTACCACCCGACCTACCCTGGAGGTGTCTGCTTATGTAACAAGATGTAATGAATCATGGTACGCTATAGTGACACACTGGCCCTCTATTTGTCACTGTGCGTGTGTAGCTTCCCTCCAACAGGAAGGAGATAGGAAACAAAGAACCCACTTCCTGTGGAGCGGCCAACATTCCCCACAATGGAGCAGGAAGCGCCTGGCAACCACAGTGGAGTGTTGGAGGAGAGATAAAGCAGTCTCTTTCCATCTCCCCCTTCCCCTCTCCTCTCATCACCCCCTCTCTTCCTCTCTCTTTACTCCTTCTCTCTTTACCCCCTCTCCTCTCTCTTTACCCCCTCTCCTCTCATCACCCCCTCTCTCTTCCTCTCTCTTTACCCCCTCTCTCTTTATCCCCTCTCCTCTCATCACCCCCTCTCTCTTCCGCTCTCTCTTTACCCCCTCTCCTCTCATCACCCCCTCTTTTTCCATTCTATCGTTCTTGTCTCTCAGATCTGTGTGTGTGTTATTCCAACAGAACAATAGACCGTCTTTCCTCTCTTCCCTCCTTATTTATGTCCAGTTTGGGGCTTGTCAGTAGTTAATTTATTTAAATGTATTCTATCAATGAAGCCAGTAATCAATCTTCCTCAGCCCATTCACTGCCTGTGTCAACCATCCCAGGTGAAGCCCACTGCTGTCAACGTGGGTAAACTCTCCCTGGCCTTTGCCATGTCTCCAAGACAACGGGGAACTGGGGAGGAACTACGCTTGTGTTCTAATGGTGCCCTATTGCCTATCTTTACCAGAGCTATAGGGGTTCTAGTCTACAGTATTATCTATAGTGCACTATGTGTGCAAGTCTACAGTATTATCTATAGTGCACTATGGGTCCTAGTCTACAGTATTGAACAGCGGTCAGGTTCCCTTAGCGGTAGCCTATTGAACAGCAGTCAGGTTCCCTTTGCAATAGCCTACTGAACAGCGGTCAGGCTCCCTTAGCGGTAGCCTACAGAACAGCGGTCAGGTTCCCTTAGCGGTAGCCTACTGAACAGCGGTCAGGTTCCCTTAGCGGTAGCCTACCGAACAGCGGTCAGGTTCCCTTAGCGGTAGCCTACTGAACAGCGGTCAGGTTCCCTTAGCGGTAGCCTACTGAACAGCGGTCAGGTTCCCTTTGCAATAGCCTACTGAACAGCGGTCAGGTTCCCTTAGCGGTAGCTTACCGAACAGCGGTCAGGTTCCCTTAGCGGTAGCCTACCGAACAGCGGTCAGGTTCCCTTAGCGGTAGCCTACTGAACAGCGGTCAGGTTCCCTTAGCGGTAGCCTACTGAACAGCGGTCAGGTTCCCTTAGCGGTAGCCTACTGAACAGCTGTCAGATTCCCTTTGCGGTCTGTGTCGATGCGGTCATTTGTTTTTAGGTTTTCAAAATGATTTTGCTTTTAGTGTTGATTAGGAACTGTGTCTAAAGCGCCAATACTCAAAAATGGTGAGCGTGCCGGGGAAAGAGAACCCCAATTCAGTGGGGGTGGGAGGCCGAGAGTGGAGAGGAGGCCTGAAGCCAGCATCACATGCTAGAAGTGTGTATTTTAATCAACACTGAACTCTCTCTCTGTCAGATGCACTGAGCTTACAGGAACAATACCCGTGTCAGAGAGCGAGAGAGGCAGAGGGAAACAGAGGCACAGGGAGGCCATCCGAGAGCCAGCCAGTCATCCCTCAGTCAGGCCCAGGGGAGTGATATTTTAGCTGGCCTCACAGCTTCAAAGACTACCTCTTTCTCTCAGTCCACCATTCCACAACCTTCAAAATAATAATCTAGATTTCTCAGCTCCAGCACTCTAAAGCCAGGTCCTAAAGCTGGAGATGTGTCATGTATTATCAGATGCATGTAACGTGTCCCAAATAATTGCTGTATGGTAGCAGACAGTATTGGAACTGTTGTTTGTGAGTCATGTGAATGGCGCCAGCATGGAGAGTATGGGAGGTCTCCTAACAGCAGAGGGTCTGTCTGCTAGTTATTTTAATTTCCACAACTATTTACTCAGGAAGGTATTTCTCCAGGAAACGCCTTGGAGCCGGCAGAGCAGTGTGAAAGCAGGAGAGGAGTCAAGGTGTGATGGAGAACTCTTATATCATATCAGCCTCTCATCATATCAGCCCCCCCCCAGTCCTCTCTCAGCCCACGGGAACAACAGCTGGTGAGCGATCTATAATAAGGAAGTCTCGAAGTTCTGCTAACCTGAGTTAGAATACCTCATGAAAAGCTGCAGACCATATTATTTATCTATGGTCTGTTTACCACCACAAACCAATGCTGGCGCCAAGACTGCACTCAACGAGCTGCGTAGGCTGCGTAGGGCCATAACCTCCTGGTGATTTTAATGCTGGGAAACTGAGATTGATTTGATCTGATTTTTACCAGCATGCATCTGTGCGTCTAGAGGCAAGAAACTCTAGATCACCTTTACTCCACACAGAGACGCATACAAAGCTTTCTCTCACTCTCCATTTGGCACATCAGACTCTATCCTCCTGATTCGTGCTTCCTGCTTCCAAGCAAAAACTGAAACGGGAAGTACCAGTGACATACTCAATACGGAAGTGGTCTGATGTGGCGAATACTAAGATACAGGATGGTTTCGCTAGCACTGATTGGAATATGTTCCGGGATTCATCCGATGACATTGAGGAGTTTACCACCTCAGTCACCGGCTTCATTAATAAGTGCCTTGATGACATAGTCCCCACAGTGACTGTACATACATATCACGACCAGAAGCCATGGATTACAGGCAACATCCGCCCCAACTTAAGGCTAGAGCTGCCGCTTTCAAAGAGCGGGACACTAATCTGGATGCTTATAAGAAATCACGCTATGCCCTCAGACGAATCATCAAACAGGCAAAGTGTCGATACAGGACTAAGATTAAATCTTACTTCACTGGCTCTGACGCACGTCGGATGTGGCAGGGCTTGCAAACTATTATAGATTACGAAGGGAAACCCAGCCGCGAGCTGTCCAGTGACGCCAGCCTACCAGACGAGCTAAATGCCTTTTATGCTCGCTTCGAAAAAAGCAACACTGAACCATGCATGAGAGCACCAGCTGTTCCGGACGACAACATTCACAAAGCCGCTGGCCAGATGGATTACCAGGACGCGTACTCAGAGAGCATTCGCTAACCAGCTAGCAAGTGTCTTCAGGGACATTTTTTTTTTAACCTCTCCCTGACCCAGTCTGTAATACCCACATTTTTCAAGTAGACCACCACAGTCCCTGTGCCCAAGAACTCCAAGGTAACCTGTCTAAATGACTATCGCCCGGTAGCACTCACATCTGCAGCCATGAAATGCTTTGAAAGGCTGGTCATGTTTCACATCAACACCGTCATCCCAGACACCCTGGACATATTCCAATTAGCATACTGCCCCAACCGATCCACAGATGACGCAGTCTCTTGCACTCCACACTCAGTCCTGACAGTGTGGTGCCAGGAAAACAACCTCTCCCTCAACGTGAGCAAGACAAAGGAGATGATCGTGGACTACAGGAAAAGGAGGGCTGAACAGGCCCCCATTCACCTTGACAGGCTGTAGTGGAGCGGGTCGAGAGCTCCAAGTTCCTTGTTGTCCACATCACAAAGGATCTATCATGGTCCAAACACACTAACACAGTCGTGAAGAGGGCACAGCAATGCCTTTTTCCCCCTCAGGAGGCTGAAAAGATTTGGCATGGGTCTCCAGATCCTCAAAGTTCTACAGCTGCACAATCGAGAGCATCTGGCCTGCAACTGCTCCGTATCCGACCACAAGGCGCTACAGAGGGTATTGCGTACGGCCCAGTATATCACTGGGGCCAACCTACCACCATCCAGGACCTCTATACCAGGCGGTGTCAGAGGAAGGCCCTAAACATTTTTAAAGACTCCAGCCACCCTAGTCATCGACGGTTTTCTCTATCGCACAGCAAGCAGTCCCAGAGCGCCAAGTCAAGGTCCAAAATGCTCCTGAACAGCTTCTACCCCAAAGCCATAAGATCGCTGAACAGTTAATTAAACGGTTACCTGGAATTTCTTCTTTTCACCCCCTACCTACATAGTATTTCAGTCAATCACCAAACCAAACCTACATGTACTAATCACCCCAGTGACCTCTTACCCCAGTTCACTGACTTGGTACCGGGATTCCTTGTATATGGCCTGTATATAGCCTCATTACTTTTCATGTGATTGTTTTAATATTTAATTTTTACCTATTTGTTAATTTTCTTTTTAACTGCATTGCTGGGAAAGAGCTTGTCAGTCAGCATTTCACAGTAAAGTCCACTTGTTTTAGTCGGGCGTTTGTAACATAACATTTAAATGCTTTTGCGGTCACAGCAGCATCACACTCACTCAGGTACAGGTTCATACAGGCATGAATCTTTCAAGGCAGGCTTCATCAGTCTCTCGGTCTCTCAGCTAGTCCTGCATTATCAGCATTCTGATCTCTTAAAGGAACAGAACGATTTTCCAGGAAACAGCTGACGAGTCCCAGTTGCCTTCGTGTGTGTCTCTGGATTTAAAATAATATACCATTTAGCAGATGCTTTTATCCAAAGTGACTTAGTCATGCGTGAAATTTTGCTTTGGTTAAGGATTCATATTTAGTTTATAATAGAACATCAATTTTCTGTATCTAGGCTAAATGGTCCCAGTGATTAATGACAAATTACAGTTTGAGAGGAGTGGGTGAGGAGGTGGAGCAGGAAAATGATTCACTTCTGGTCTCTTTAAGAGAACAACACACCACCCAGGTGTGAGGCTCAGATGGGGTGTTTATGGGCTGAGGGGAGGAGGGGCCAATGCCATCCAGCCTCTCAATATAAAGCCCTCTCCGTAAATGTCAGTACGTTGCCCTGCCTGAAATCTGCTCTTCCTTCACCTAGCCACCAAGCCCACAGTTGCCCCAGCCAGATGGATCTGTGAATGGGCTTGGAGGAGAGGCTGGACCAGCAGTGTGAATAGGGACTGACAGTGACTAATAGAGACATGTTGAGGAGAGGAGGGGAAGGGAGAGGGAGATCCCCAGGAAGGGGTAGTGAGGCGTGGCGCTGACTGGAGAAACTGCATGCACCTCTGGTGCCCTCTGTTGGTGGCTCTGACACATCACAGCATGTACCTCTGGTGCCCTCTGTTGGTGGCTCTGACACATCACAGCATCAGCTGGACTTGGTTCTCTGATTTTCAGTGTCATGTTAGGGCTAGGCATCCCATCAGCGGGACACCTGTCAACAACATCGGGTGAAACTGGAGGGTGTGTAATTCAAATAAATAATCATAATATTAAACATTTATGAACATGCAAGTATCTTATCGGTTAAAAGCTTAAATTCTTGTTAATCTAACTGCCGATTTACAATAGGCTTTACAGCGAAAGCATACCATGCGATTGTTTGAGGTGACGAAACGTACTTAATGAGCTGTAACCGAAAAACCACTGGCATTTAGAAAGTTTGAGATGAGGGAGAAAGTGTGGTGGAACAAGTATTGTTAGCATTAAGTATCTTGCTAGCTGGATCGAATTAACCTCGTTAGCTAGCCAGTGAAATGTTGAGCAACATTAGTCTACTTATCTGATCAAATAATTGAGTTTATGGTGTGTAGATTAGCTTGCTAATGAAGTCAGACAGCTAACGTTACAACATCAGATGAGGTAACATTAGTAACCTAACTAATTCGCTATAGTATTAAATGGTATACAAATCTTTCTCTTCCTCAAGTTATAACGTGTTAGTTAATTACTGGACCCTGGCAATCTGTTTGAAATGTTAGCTAGTTAACTATCTGTTTACCTGTTAGTGATCCCTTCGCGCGACTATCCCTTTAGCGGGATCGATTTGACAACATCCAGTGAAATTGCATAGTGCCAAATTCAAACTACAGAAATATCAATATTCACGAAAATATAAGTGTAATACATCAAAATAAAGCTTAACTTCTTGTTAATCCAGCCGCCGTGTCAGATTTCAAAAAGGCTTTACAGTGAAAGCAGACCATGCGATTATCTGAGGACAGCGCCCCGCATACAAACACATGAAAATAATTTTTCAACCAGTCAGGTGGCGAAACAAAAGTCAGAAATAATATATCAAGTATTTTACACCATTTTAAAGAGAGAATTCTCGTTAATCTAGCAGCAAAATCACCACAAACGATTGTTAGGTCACCACCAAGTCACAGAAAAACACAGCCATCTTTCCATCAAAGAGAGGAGTCACAAAAAGCAATACAGATGAAATTAATCACTAACCTTTGATCTTCATCAGATGACACTCATAGGACTTCATGTTACACAATAAATGTATGTTTTGTTCGATAAAGTGCATATTTATATCAAATTTTACATTGGCACGTTACGTTCAGTAGTTCTAAAACATGCAGTGATTTTGCAGAGCCACATCAATTTACAGAAATACTCATCATAAATGTTGACGAAAATACAAGTGTTATACATGGATTAGAGATATACTTCTCCTTAATGCAACCGCTGTGTCAGATTTCATATTTTTTTTACGGAAAAAGCAAACCATACAATAATCTGAGTACAGCGTTCAGACAACAAAGCAGCCAAAAATACATTAGTCAGAAATAGCATTATAAATATTCACTTACATTTGATCTTCATCAGAATGCACTCACAGGAATCCCAGTTCCACAATAAATGTTTTGATTTGTTTGATAAAGTTAATCATTTATGTCCAAATAGCTTCTTTTGTTAGGGCGTTTGGTAAACAAATCCAAACACGTGTGCAGGTCCAGCCGAACGTCGGACGAAAAGTTCAAAAAATTATATTACAGGTCGTAGAAACATGTCAAACTATGTATAGAGTCAAACTTTAGGATGCTTTTATCATAAATCTTCAATAGTATTTCATCCGGTGAATTCCTGTGTCTGTAGAGAAGCCATGGAACGAGCTAAGTCTCTCGTGACCGCGCGTCACGAGCCTGTGGCACTCTGCCAGACACTTGGCTCAATCCCCTCTCATTCAGCCCCCTTTCATAGTAGAAGCCTCAAACAAAGTTCTAAAGACTGTTGACATCTAGTGGAAGCCTCAGGAAGTGCAATATGACCCCATTTACACTGTATATTGTAGTGGCAAAGAGTTGAAAAACTACAAACCTCAGTTTTCCCACTTCCTGGTTGGATTTTTCTCAGGTTTTTGCCTGCCATATGAGTTCTGCTATACTCAGACATCATTCCAACAGTTTTAGAAACTGCAGAGTGTTTTCTATCCAATACTACTAATAATATGCATATATTAGCATCTGGCACTGAGTAGCAGGCAGTTTACTCTGGGCACCTTATTCATCCAAGCTACTCAATACTGCCCCCCAGTCACCAAGAAGTTAAATAGGGCTTCCCATAGAAAACCATTGGGAAATACTATGACCTCAATTTATTTTTTCCCTGGATGGTTTGTCCTCGTGTTTCTCCTGCTAAATCAGTTCTGTTATACTCACAGACATGATTTGAACAGTTTTAGAATCTTTAGAGTGTTTTCTATCAACATCTATCAGTTTGTATGCATATCCTAGCTTCCTGGCCTGAGTAACAGGCAGTTTACTTTGGGCATGCTTTTCATCCGGATGTCAAAATACTGCCCCCTATCCCGAATAACTTTTAACTCATGTTTTCCCTCTACAGTATGTGGTTCATTTTCAGAATGAGAGAATTAGTTGAAAATGAGGCATTGCTTGTTAAACAAGTGGATTCAGGGATCAAGTGGAGCTGGGCCTGGTTTTAAACTGGATGCCTCTATAGAGGTGAAAGGAACACCACAATCACACACTGTACACACCACGTCAAGACCACACATCGTATCTGATGGCCATTTGGGCCAGTGACTCACTACCATCTCCTCTCTCTCTGTCTCTCCAGGGGACATCACACAGAAGGGATATGAGAAGAAGAGAGCCAAGCTGCTGGCCCCCTACATCCCTCCGATACAAGGTAAGATGCCTCACCTGGTAGAACGGCAAGCTGCTTGCCTCCTACACCCCTCAGATCAAATCAACTTTTATTACAGTGAAATGCTTACTTACAGGCTCTAACCAATAGTGCAAAAAAGGTGTTAGGTGAACAATAGGTAAGTAAAGAAATAAAACAATAGTAAAAAGACAAGCTATATACAGTAGCGAGGCTATAAAAGTAGCGAGGCTACATACAGACACCGGTTAGTCAGGCTGATTGAGGTAGCATGTGCATGTAGATATGGGTAACCTTTCTAGCGGAACCCCTCGACAACATTCCACTGAAAAGGCAGCGTGTGAAATTAATTTTTTAACATTTTAAATATCTAACTTTCACGCATTAACAAGTCTAATACAGCAAATGAAAATGAAACATCTTGTTAATCTACCCATCTTGTCCGATTTCAAAAATGCTTTACAGCGAAAACACAACATATGATTGTTAAGTCATAGCCAAGTAAAAAAAAACAGCAATTTTTCCAGCCAAAGATAGGAGTCACAAAAAGCAGAAATATAGATAAAATTAATCACTAACCTTTGATGATCTTCATCAGATGACACTCCTAGGACATCATGTGACACAATACATGTATGTTTTGTTTGATAATGTGTATATTTATATCCAAAAATCTGTTTACATTGGCGCGTTACGTGCAGTAATGTTTTGATTCCAACAAAACTAGTGATTTTGCAGAAATACTCATAAACATTGATAAAAGATAATTGTTATTCACAGAATTAAAGGTAGACTTCTCCTTAACGCTGTGTCAGATTTTAAAAAAGAGACTTTACGGAAAAAGCATAATCTGAGAACGGTGCTCAGTCCAATCCAGCCAGTGAAACATCCGCCATTTTGGAGTCAACAGAAGTTAGAAATAACACTAAATATTCACTTACCTTTGATCTTCATCAGAAGGCATTCCCAGGAATCCCAGTTTGACAATAAATTACTGATTTGTTCCATAAAGTCCATTTATGTCCAAATAGCCAATTGTTGTTAGCGTGTTCAGCCCAGTAATTCATCTTCATGAGGCGCAAGCACTTCGTCCAGACAAAAAGTCAAAGTTCCGTTACAGGTCGTAGAAACGTATCAAATGATGTATGGAATCAATCTTTAGGATGTTTTTAACATAAATCATCAATAAGCTTCCAACCGGAGAATTCCTATGTCTGTAGAAAAGCCATGGAACGAGAGGTAACTCTGTTGGGAGCGCGCATCATGAGACCAAGGCACTCTGCCAGACCACTGACTCAAACAGGTCTCTTGAGCCCCTCCTTTATAGTAGAATCCTCATTCAAGTTTCTAAAGACGGTTGACATCCAGTGGAAGCCGTAGGAAGTGCAACTTTATCCGTATCCCACTGTATTCTCTAGCTTTGAAAAACTACAAACCTCAGATTTCCCACTTCCTGGTTGGATTTTTCTCAGACATCATTCAAACCGTTTTATATCCAATAGTAATAATAATATGCATATATTATCATCTGGGACAGAGTAGGAGGCAGTTCACTCTGGGCATGCTATTCATCCAAAGTGAAAATGCTGCCCCCTATCCCAAAAAGGTTAAAGTGACTATGCATATATGATGAACAGAGAGTAGCAGTAGTGTAAAAGAGGGGTTGGGGGGTGGCGGAACACAGTGCAGATAGCCCGGGTAGCCATTTGATTACCTGTTCAGGAGTCTTATGGCTTGCGGATAAAGAAGACTTTGTGCTAGACTTGGCACTCCGGTACCGCTTGCCATGCGGAAGTAGAGAGAACAGTCTATAGCTGGGGTCTTTGACAATTTTTAGAGCCATCCTCTGACACTGCCTGGTGTAGAAGTCCTGCATGCCAGGCATCTTAACCCCAGTGATGTACTGGGCTGTACGCACTACCCTCTCTAGTGCCTTGCGGCCAAGCAATTGCCGTACCAAGCAGTGATGCAACCAGTCAGGATGCTCTCAATGTTGCAGCAGTAGAACCTTTTGAGGATATCAGGACTCATGCCAAATCTTTTTAGTTTCCTGAGGGGGAATAGGCTCGATGTTGCAGGGGTCTGTAGTCAATTAGGCAGGTTGCTTTCGTGTTGGTATTACAGACTCAGGGACATGTTGAAAATGTCTGTGAAGACAGTTGGTCAGCACATGCCCGGAGCACACGTCCTGGTAATCCGTCTGGCCCCGCAGAGTTGTGTATGTTGACCTGTTTAAAGATCTTACTCACGTTGGCTACTGAGTGTGATCACACAGTCGTCCGGAACAGCTGGCGCTCTCATGCATGCCTCAGTGTTGCTTGCCTCGAATAGAGCATAGAAGTGATTTAGCTTGTCTGGTAGGCTCGTGTCACTGGGCAGCTCACGGCTGTGCTTCCCTTTTTAGTTTTTTAATAGTTTGCAAGCCCTGCCACATATGACGAGCGTCAGAGCCGGTGTAGTAGGATTCAATCTTAGCCCTGTATTGACGCTTTGCCTGTTTGATAGTTTGTTGCAGGGCATAGCAGGATTTCTTGTAAGCCTCCAGGTTAGAGTCCTGCACCTTGAAAGCCGCAGCTCTACCCTTTAGCTCAGTGTGAATGTTGCCTGTAATCCATTGCTTGGTAGAGAGGCCTCCTACATCCCTCAGATACAAGGTAAGTTGCCTCACCTGGTAGAAAGGCAAGCTGCTGGTCTCCTACACCCCTCAGATACAAGGTTAGATGCCTCACCTGGCCTCCTCCACCCCTAAGATACAAGGTTAGATGCTTCACCTGGCCTCCTACACCCCTCAGATACAAGGTTAGATGTCTCATCTGGCAGAGGACATTATCATGATATCTACTCCTTTCCTTTCGGATATGTCCTTGACTCTAGTGCTGTATGTATAGCTCATACTGTTGTCACTATCATCACAATACTCTGTACCGTCACCATACTCTGTATCGTCACAATAGGGTCTAGGGTAGGGCTGCAGGGTCTAGGGCAGGGCTGCAGGGGCTGTGCTACAGGGTCTAGGGCTGGGCTGCAGGGTCTGGGGCTGGGCTGCAGGGTCTAGGGTAGGGCTGCAGGATCTGGGGCAGGGCTGCAGGGTCTAGGGTAGGGCTGCAGGGTCTAGGGCAGGGCTGCAGGGTCTAGGGTAGGGCTGCAGGGTCTAGGGTAGGGCTGCAGGGTCTAGGGTAGGGCTGCAGGGTCTAGGGTAGGGCTGCAGGGTCTAGGGCAGGGCTACATGGGGTAGGGCTACAGGGTCTAGGGTAGTGTTTGGTGCGTGTATTGTCACATTTGCTACTTGTCTTGCTCCCTCGTCTTACCACACCAAGCCCTGTATTTTTTTAGAAAGTTTTGTCTAAAATAAATCAGGTTAGCCGCTAATGCTATTTGCTTGTTAGCGAAATTTAATTGTGTGTTACTGTGTCTCTAGGTGTAGAACCATCTCTGCAGAAGGAGAACAGGATCCAGATGTCTCAGGCTGCTCCACCAGGATCCAAACACAACAAGTCTCGGGCCACCAACACGCGGGATGAACGCTTCAGATCTGGTAAGAGGACAATCCTACAGGATCAGATGGACTGGGGGGGTTGAAGGCTTCAGATCTGGTAAGAGGACAATCCTACAGGATCAGATGGACTGGGGGGGTTGAAGGCTTCAGATCTGGTAAGAGGACAATCCTACAGGATCAGATGGACTGGGGGGTTGAAGGCTTCAGATCTGGTAAGAGGACAATCCTACAGGATCAGATGGACTGGGGGGGTTGAAGGCTTCAGATCTGGTAACAGGACAAGCCTACAGGATCAGATGGACTGGGGGGGGGGGGGGGTTGAAGGCTTCAGATCAGGTAAGAGGACAATCCTACAGGATCAGATGGACTGGGGGGGTTGAAGGCTTCAGATCTGGTAAGAGGACAATCCTACAGGATCAGATGGACTGGGGGGGTTGAAGGCTTCAGATCTGGTAAGAGGGCAATCCTACAGGATCAGATGGACTGGGGGAGGGGGTTGAAGGCTTCAGATCTGGTAAGAGGACAATCCTACAGGATCAGATGGACTGGGGGAGGGGGTTGAAGGCTTCAGATCTGGTAAGAGGACAATCCTACAGGATCAGATGGACTGGGGGGGTTGAAGGCTTCAGATCTGGTAAGAGGACAATCCTACAGGATCAGATGGACTGGGGGGGTTGAAAGCTTCAGATCTGGTAAGAGGACAATCCTACAGGATCAGATGGACTGGGGGGGTTGAAGGCTTCAGATCTGGTAAGAGGGCAATCCTACAGGATCAGATGGACTGGGGGAGGGGCTTGAAGGCTTCAGATCTGGTAAGAGGACAATCCTACAGGATCAGATGGACTGGGGGGGTTGAAGGCTTCAGATCTGGTAACAGGACAAGCCTACAGGATCAGATGGACTGGGGGGGGGGGGGGGGGGGGGGGGGTTGAAGGCTTCAGATCTGGTAAGAGGACAATCCTACAGGATCAGATGGACTGGGGGGGTTGTCTATGAATGGGGTGGCTGGAGTCTTTGACAAAGTTTAGGGCCTTCCTCTGACACTCCCTGGTATAGAGGTCCTGGATTGCAGGAAGCTTGGCCCCAGTGATGTACTCACTATCCTCTGTAGTACCTTGCGGGCGGAGGCTGAACAGTTGCCATACCAGGCAATCGAAGCAACCATGATCTTGATGGTGCAGCTGTAGAAACTTTTGAGGATCTGAGAACCCATGCCAAATCCTTTCAGTCTCCTGAGGGGGAATAGGTTTTGTCGTGCCCTCTTCACGACTGCCTTGGTGTTCTTGGACCATGTTAGTTTGTTGGCGATGTGGACACCAAGAATCTTGAAGCTCTCAACCTGCTCCTCTATGAGAATGGCGGCGTGCTCTATCTTTATCCTGTAGTCCACAATCATCTCCTTTGTTTTGATCACGTTGAGGGAGAAGTTGTTGTCCTGGCACCACACAACCAGGTCTGTGGCCTCCTCCCTACAGGCTGTCTCATCGTTGTCTGTGATCAGGCCTAACACTGTTGTCATCTGCAAACTTGATGATATTGTTGGAGTCGTGCCTGCCATGCAGTGAACAGGGAGTACAGGAGGGGACTGAGCACGCACCCCAGAGGTGCCACCTTGTGGAGTATCAGCGTGGCCCATCAGGAAGTCCAGGATCCAGTTTTAGAGGGAGGTGTTTAGTCCCAGGGTCCTTAGCTTATTGATGAGCTGTGAAGGTACTATGGTGTTGAATGTTGAGCTGTAGTCAATGAATAGCATTCAGATCTGGTAAGAGGAGGACAATCAGATGGACTGGGGGGGTTGGTTTCAAATCTGGTGAGAGGACAATCATACAGGATCAGATGGACTTGTCTGTGTCTGGGTGTCTACCCCTATGTCTAGTCCTGGAATGAAAATCAAGCTCAAAGGAGAATTTGTATTGGAAATGCCTTTTAGTCCAGGATTTGGCTTGTCTGTCCTGGGAACCAACCCTAAATGTGTATTATGGTTGGGTTAACACTTTTCAGGTGTCTGTTCCAATGCTGACATAACCTAAAGGATGTTTTTCAGGAAGTGTTCACACAGTGCATGCAGGATATGTATGATACTGTGTAATAAACGGTTGCGTGATCTTTGTGTTTGTCTAGACCTGCATACAGAAGCCGTTCACGCTGCCTTGGCCAAGTACAAAGAGCGGAAGATGCCAATGCCCTCCAAGAGACGCTCTGTTCTAGTTCAGTCCTCTGTAGAGGCATGCACTCCCCCAGGTAAGATCATACTACATTACCCAGAACTCACCTGGGCAAAAGGGAGGAAGATGCCAATGCCCTCCAAGAGATGCTCTGTTCTAGTTCAGTCCTCTGTAGAGGCATTCACTCCCCCAGGTAAGATCATACTACATTACCCAGAACTCACCTGGGCCTTAAACCGTACCCCCTGCTACCCACAACCTATCTGGACCTTAGGATCTGATCTAACATAGGTCACCACAGTGAAACTGTCTGTCTGGTGTCTGTCTGGACTGCTGGTGTTGCTGAGTGGCAATTCAGCAGAATTTAACCATTGCCTACAACATGGAAAAGTTTATTGTGTAAAATGGAGAAAACTAATTGAACAATATTTTACAGTTATGGACATTACATGTTGATAAGATCCTCTGAGCTGGTAAGGGTTGGCCACACACTGTTCTGCTTTTGATTAAGATGCAGCTGGTGTTAAGGAACCTGACCAGATAAGAACATGGTAATGCTAATTTTCCTGATCGCCATGGTGTTCATTTGTATTTTTTTATTTAACCTTTATTTAACTAGGCAAGTCAGTTAAGAACTAATTCGTAATTACAATAATGGCCTACCAAAAGGCAAAATACCTCCTGAGGGGACAGGGGTTAATGGATAATGCTGCCAACCCTTGGTCACACGGTGGATAACCTTGAGCTACTGGATCTAATTTAGTACCGTCGTGGGCTGTTTCCTTCTTCCACTACATGTTTCCTGCATAAGTACTGTTGCTGCATATCTATCACACCTATTTGCTACATATAGCAAACATGGTTTTGTGTAATCTGGGGCTGCGAAGGCTTGTGCTGTTTGCATTTCCTTTTTTTAATGTCTCAAATGCAATCGGAGCATTAGTGTTCCAGTCTAGTTGAGTTGTCCTGCTTCTTTCAATATCTCTCGCAGAGGGGCTGTTTTAACTACATATTCCTCTCTCCATTCTGAGCTAAATCCAGTCATCCCTAAAAAGGTCATAATTTGAGCTACCGTTTGTGGCAATGGTGCTTTGCTGATTCCTTGCAACTATCCTGGTGCTATTGCCTTGGTTCCATGAGCTATGTTTCTTCCTCGCTACTCAACCTGAGGCTGGCAATACTGAAGTGTTTCTAAAACAAAAAATGTCCTTCTCAGCTATCAATATCTGATTGAAGACGTTGGGAGAGTATTTAAATCCCTGGGGAAGACGAGTGTACGTGTATTGTCTTCCTCTGTATGTAAACGCAAACAATTGTCTGCATTCTTCCGCCAGGGGCACACAAAAAAATGCTGCACAGTACTTAGCATCTGGGGGAACATTTGTCAGTAGTGTGTGAGGGTTCGGAACTTCTGAAAGCCAATCCTGTGCAATGTCATTTATTTCTCTTAGGTCATGTACCATTCTCCATTGTTTACCATTGGATTTAAGAACAGGTAGCAGAGGTGTATTACAGCGGCTTTGTGTTTCTACTAGTACACCTGATTTTATCAATCCTTCAATGGTCATGCTTATCCTTTCATCTTTTGGTTTCATGTGATATTGATCTTTCCAGGGAGGCTTAGCTTCTGGTTTCATGTGATATTGAGCTTTCCAGGGAGGCTTAGCTTCTGGTTTCATGTGATATTGAGGTTTCCAGGGAGGCTTAGCTTTTGATTTCATGTGATCTCGATCTTTCCAGGGAGGCTTGGCTTCTGGTTTCATGTGATATTCAGCTTTCCAGGGAGGCTTAGCATCAGATTTCACTTTGATGCTTACATGATTGCTGATTTCACCAATCCAACATCTGTGTCATGTTGAGACCGCTTCTGGAATGATGTTTTCCATTTCCTATCTTTGTTAACTAACTGGCCCTATTTCTTCACCTAACTGTTCTTGCTGATTAGCTGTAACCTCGACTTCCCTTTGATCCCCATTCATTACTGTTGTTGCCAGTATTTTAACCTCTAGCGTCGAGCAATCCCGTATCCGGGAGCGTAATCATAGCCTCAAGCTCATTAGCATAACGCAACGTTAACTATTCATGAAAATCGCAAATGAAATGAAATAAATATTGGCTCACAAGCAGGCAACATTTTCACAAAAACAAGAAAAGCATTCAAATAAAATAATTTACCTTTGAAGAACTTCAGATGTTTTCAATGAGGAGACTCAGTTAGATAGCAAATGTTCCGTTTTTCCAAAAATATTATTTGTGTAGGAGAAATCGCTCCGTTTTGTTCATCACGTTTGGCTAAGAAAACCCCCCGAAAATTCAGTCATTACAAGGCCAAACTTTTTCCAAATTAACTCCATAATATCGACAGAAACATGGCAAACGTTGTTTAGAATCAAGGTGTTTTTCACATATCTATTCGATGATAAATAATTCGTGGCAGTTTGGTTTCTCCTCTGAACCAAATGGAAAAATGCACGCAGCTGGAGTTACGCAATCATTTCGACAGAGGACACCAAGCGGGCACCTGATAAATGTAGTCTCTTATGGTCAATCTTCCAATGATATGCCTACAAATACGTCACAATGCTGCAGACATCTTGGGGAAACGACAAAGTGTAGGCTCATTCCTGGCGCATTCACAGCAATATAAGGAGACATTGGAACACAGCGCATTCAAAATCTGGGGCACTTCCTGTATGAAAGCTGTCAATTATATGCATAGTCGAGCATCTTTTCGTGACAAAATATCTTGTTTAAAACGGGAACATTTTTTTATCCAAAAATTAAAAGAGCACCCCCTATATCGAAGAAGTTAATAAAAGCCTTGTCTTTGCAATGGAAAATCAATGGATTATCTGTTTATCCCTTTACCTTCTTTTGGCTTTCTTCATCATTGGCCCCAATTCTTTGGATGTAAATCCTTGATTTACCAACAATGTAATGTGAGGGACAGAGTCAAAGACATTGTATCATCTTTGTATGAACTTAGATCCATCTCTGTCACTCAGATCCATTGGAGCTCCCTGTTTTCCTATAATTATGTACTGTGACATCATTGCTACTGACTTTCCATGTGCATTCATTGTCCAAAGTTGTTCTAAAAAATGGTCTTGGTATTGGTCATACTGCATTGTGCAGTGGTATTCTGATTTTGCTCTATCAGCTTTAGGTATTTGGGCCTGAATAAACCCATGTCCCCATGGCTCTGTTTATTTCTGTCTCCACGTCCCCTAACCATTAGCTGTCTCTGATGTCATTATCATTTGCAAATTTAACCCTGTTCTTTCCATTATTACTCCTTCAGGAGAGCACTTGATTTGTATGCCCATTTTTCATAGAGCATCCCTTCCTAGTAGATGAATTGGGGTTTGATCTGACACTAATATCGGAATTGTTGCTGACTTGCCGTCAAACGAACTGGTGCAGTCATTGGAATTAGCTGCGGTTGTCCCGATAATCCTACAGTTTTGGTGTATTTACTAGACATGGGGAGATGAGAGGCATAATTTGGATTTACACATGTGTAAGTGGCTCCAGTATCTATCATCATGGGTGTGCCTTTGTTCTCTGTTTGAACCTGAGCATAGCTTCTTGATCAGCTCTCGTGTTTGGGAGCTGTCCCTCCCTAGGATCGCTGGGCACCCCTAGTATCCTTGATTTGGCCCTGCCCATGGGTTCACAGGGCCTTGTGGTTGACTCTGGTTGCCTTGCCTTGCCATCCACCATCCTGGTTCTAGTTATTATGGTGCCCACTTCCTTGTGGCTACCAATTATTTTGATTCCTGTTACCTGGTGGTTGCCACTTGTTTTGGTTCCCTCCATTTCAGTCCTGCCAGGGATTTGTTTGGCAGTGTTGTCTGGAGTGTACTGGCTGCTGGCATCCCCAACAAACCCCAAGTGGTCCCTGGGGACTTCTGGTTCCTTTTTTCTTATTATTTTGCAGAGCTTTTTGTTGCTTGTTGCCACCATTCCAATTCCGGTGTTGTTGTGTATACACATTCACTACTGGTGGTGTGGGTTGCTCTTGGACCTGTTGGACAGGAAGCGGTGGTGGCCCTCTTGGGGAGACTGCAGCCATTGTCCCTACCTCTGGCACTGGAGTCATCACTGGGGCCTGGATTTTCTTTTTTCCTTTGTTAGTCAGTTTTTTCAGCTGCAGCCGGGTCAGTTTTCTTTGAATGTCTTTTCCTTGTTCTGTGAGTTTCTGTTCATCCTTTCTGTATTTCTCCACTGCATGGATCACATGGTCCCAGAATTCCTTGTGTGACTTTGAAGTCAGACCCACATCCTCCAGCCTGCTCTTTACTGACTGGGGCATGGCTTCTACCACTGACTTCCGGAATAGAGTTGTCATCAGTCGGTCCCCCTCTGGATTCCGTTCTGTTTCCAGTTTCAACTTTCCATGGAGGTATGCAGCTGGGTTTTCTGTGTCCCCCATTGCTTTTCCTTTTAGTGCCTTAGGATCAACCCTGGTTGGGAGTTCCTCTTTCAGAGCACGCCAGACAGCTGGACGATATGTGTCAAAGGCTCGTTCATCTGCCAGTATGTCCCCCGCTGCATCAGCAAGGTCACTGTCTTGCAGTACATCCTCCATGTTTGCTACCCCCACTACTCTTACCAGCAGTGCCTTCAGATCCCCCACAGCCTGTAGTTTCCCTATGGTTTGTTCTTCAAAGGTTCTGATCCATTTTCCAGCTTCATCATGGAGGTTTCGGCAGGCGAGTAACCAACCCTTCCAGGTCCTGTGAGCCCCATGGTACATACGGCCCTTGATCCCCCGTTATCAAAATGGGACACTACCCTGTATCTATCAGGTTTTTTCAGCTTTGTCCTATTCCTCATCTTTCTTTGCTTTCCTTCAGGGCTAACCCGTTGTCCCTTACATTAGTCTTTCTAGGCCCTGGCTAGTTCTTCTCTCATTTGCTTTTCTACCTTTTTTTAGTTTCTATCCATTTCCATCCTTCTGTCCACCAGAAACTCAATCTTCCTCCGTATATCTCCCCATATTATTTTCGGTATTCCCTTACTTTTTCTATGTCTCATTCCCCTATGGATAGCCTGATCTCCTAATTATTTTATTATTCTTTCCCCGTCTTTGTCTCTTATACTGCTGTCAATTTCTTCCCATTCCCTTTCCTCATCTGATTCGTCGAGCCCTTGTTCTATATAATTCTTCTTAAATTTGTCTAGCTTTTGCTTAAATTCTTCTGCCTTCCTATCCTTTGCTCTTATCTTGGTTCTTGTATGTTGGTCTGATGGTTCTTCTGTTCTTACTCCCTTCTTTGCTAGGGCTTTTCTCAGTCCCCCATAGCAGTTGAGGGTTTCTATTCCTGTTTTCGTAGCCTGTTCGATCTTTCTTTTGTGCTCTCTTTCTGTCTGAGAGTTTTTTTTATATATTTTTTTACTCATCACTTTCTCCCTTTGCCTGAGAGGGTGAAGAGGGTATAGAGGGTGAAGAGGGTATAGAGGGTGAAGAGGGTATAGAGGGTGAAGAGGGTATAGAGGGTGAAGAGGGTATAGAGGGTGAAGAGGGTATAGAGGGTGAAGAGGGTATAGAGGGTGAAGAGGGTATAGAGGGTGAAGAGGGTATAGAGGGTGAAGAGGGTATAGAGGGTGAAGAGGGTGAAGAGGGTATAGAGGGTATAGAGGGTGAAGAGGGTGAAGAGGGTGAAGAGGGTATAGAGGGTGAAGAGGGTGAAGAGGGTGAAGAGGGTATAGAGGGTGAAGAGGGTGAAGAGGGTATAGAGGGTGAAGAGGGTATAGAGGGTGAAGAGGGTATAGAGGGTGAAGAGGGTATAGAGGGTGAAGAGGGTATAGAGGGTGAAGAGGGTATAGAGGGTGAAGAGGGTATAGAGGGTGAAGAGGGTATAGAGGGCATAGAAGCCATCTCTTTTCTTCTTTTATCTCTACTTCACCTTTTATTTCTATGGTTCCAGTTATCAGAAACTGTCCATTGGAGGGTTGACCAACCATTCTGCTTTTTCTTGGTCTGGTTTTTCATCTTCTTTCAAAGTTTCTGTTGCTGTTTTCATGCTCTTCTGCTTAAAAAAAATTGTAGCACTTCATTCTCCTTCTCTTTTGTTCCTCCTTTTCTTCATTTTATTAGTCGCTTGTTTCATGTTTTTTTTTTATCAGGGACTCTATTTCTTCACACAATGAAACATCCAACATTCCTTCTGCTGGCCATTTGGTGCTCATTTTCCTTGTGCGTTCTTACCACTTATTCCTAATGGCCTTTTAAGCAACAGGAGTAATAGTCCCCCCAAAGCTTTTTCCTTATCATTCATGAATGCATTTATTGAATTCAAAAGCTCCCTATATTGGAGAGACCTACTGCGTCTATTGCTGAGGCAGGACTCCCGAAAGCAAATCAGACAAACATTTACTATAAGATTTACTATAAGTAAGAACTGAGCTTTGCTGATAGGGCGGCCACCCTTTTGTGAGACTCGTTCAGGAGACCCGTCATCAGTCACAGATGTTTCACCGTTCACTGGTCCCTTGTAGCCACTCCTGGCTCGTCATTTATGTCATGGAAATATTTCTCAGATACCGGAGCATGTAAATTCAATTAGACTTTATTACAAAAAGTAACAGAAGCCGAGTAACTCCATGGAACAACTGATTACTCTTTTCAGACCTCTGGTTTTTAGGTTTCCACCTTCAGATGACACACATGGTCACTCCTTATGTAAATGAATAACACCCCGTGGCCTCTCACCACCATTATTTTTGTCTCAATGCATAGTCACATAATCACTTTACCTATAAATTCATGTACAAACTGCCTCAATTGGCCCGACCAACCAGTTCTCCCGCACAGTGGCTTATCCCGGGCTATCTGCATTGTCCCACCCACCACCTGCTAAACCCCTCTTTTACGCTACTGCTACACTCTGTTTACCATATATGCATAGTCACTTTAACCATATCTACATGTACAGTGGGGGGAACAAGTATTTGATTTTGCAGGTTTTCCTACTTAGAAAGCATGTAGAGTCATTTTTATCATAGGTACACTTCAACTGTGAGAGACAGAATCAAAAACAAAAATCCAGAAAAGTAATTAATTTGCAGAACCTAATATTTGTTACAGAAACCTTTGTTTGCAATTACAGAGATCATACGTTTCCCGTAGTACCAGGTTTGCACACACTGCAGCAGGGATTTTGGCCCACTCCTCCATACAGACCTTTTCCAGATCCTTCAGGTATCGGGGCTTTCGCTGGGCAATACGGACTTTCAGCTCCCTCCAAAGATTTTATATTGGGTTCAGGTCTGGAGTCTGGCTAGGCCACTCCAGGACCTTGAGATGCTTCTTATGGAGCCACTCCTTAGTTGCCCCGGCTGTGTGTTTTGGGTCATTGTCATGCTGGAAGACCCAGCCACGACCCATCTTCAATGCTCTTACTGAGGGAAGGAGGTTGTTGGCCAAGATCTCGTGATACATGGCCCCATCCATCCTCCTCTCAATACGGTGCAGTCGTCCTGTCCCCTTTGCAGAAAAGCATCCCCAAATAAGGATGTTTCCACCTCCATGCTTCACGGTTGGGATTGTACTCTTGGGGTTGTACTCATCCTTCTTCTTCCTCCAAACACGGCGAGTGGAGTTTAGACCAAAAAGCTCTATTTTTGTCTCATCAGACCACATGACCTTCTCCCATTCCTCATCTGGATCATCCAGATGGTCATTGGCAAACTTCAGAAGGGCCTGGACATGCGCTGGCTTGAGCAGGGGGACCTTGTGTGCGCTGCAGGATTTTAATCCATGACGGCGTAGTGTGTTACTAATGGTTTTCTTTGAGACTGGTCCCAGCTCTCTTCAGGTCATTGCTGTATAGTTCTTGCCTGATCCCTCACCTTCCTCATGATCATTGATGCCCCACGAGATGAGATCTTGCATGGAGCCCCAAACCGAGGGTGATTGACCGTCATCTTGAACTTCTTCCATTTTCTAATAATTGCGCCAACAGTTGTTGCCTTCTCACCAAGCTGCTTGCCTATTTTCCTGTAGCCCATCTCAGCCTTGTGCAGGTCTACAATGTTATCGATGATGTCCTTACACAGCTCTCTGGTCTTGGCCATTGTGGAGAGGTTGGAGTCAGTTTGATTGAGTGTGTGGACAGGTGTCTTTTATACAGGTAACGAGTTCAAACAGGTGCAGTTAATACAGGTAATGTGTGGAGAACAGGAGGGCTTCTTAAAGAAAAACTAACAGGTCTGTGAGAGCAGGAATTCTTAGTGGTTGGTAGGTGATCAAATACTTATGTCATGGAATAAAATGCAAATGAATTACTTAAAAATCATACAATGTGATTATCTAGCTTTTTCGTTTTAGATTCCGTCTCTCACAGTTGAAGTGTACCTATGATAAAAAAATTACAGACCTCTACATGCGTTGTAAGTAGGAAAACCTGCAAAATCGGCAGTGTATCAAATACTTGTTCTCCCCACTCTACATACTACTTCCGGTGTCTGTATATAGCCTCGCTACTGTATATAGCCTGTCTTTTTACTGTTGTTTTATTTTTGTACTTTGATTTGATTCTTGCTTGTTAACGCCCACATCTGACTTATCTTAGTTTATATTATAATGGTGGTGCCAGAGTATTAATACAAAACTAATACATTTATTGCACATATATATTTCCAGTATAAGTGCATTTCTAATATTATTTGATTAATACAGACATGTCTTTTCACTATGCAACATTTCTCCCCAATACATATACATGGCTTGTGGATCTAGTATTGAATAACTAAAGTACATAGTCACTGACCTTCACAGGTACAGGCCTATGTTGCCCAGGAATGATTAACCCATATACGTGTCCAGTAGCCTTCGCAAGATCAGACTCGGCCCAAGACGATCGTGTCTGTTGTTCAAGCTTGGCACATTCACAACGATTCTGCTTACGTTTCTCTTTACACATCTAACAGTTTGCCTTATTGGTCCAGGCTAGATCCTTGTGAATGTATAAAGCTATGTTATGCTTATTTATGTCTAATGATTAACCCCATATTGATTATGCTCTCTACTTCTGCGAAAACAATATAGATACTGGAAAATCCCCATGATGTCATAGATTTTCTCCTACAAGTTCTGACCCACTGGAATTGTGATACAGTGAAATAGTTAACAATTGTAGGAAAAATGAGTTGTCATGCCCAAAGTAGATGTCCTTACTGACTTGCCAAAACTATAGTTTGTTAACAGGAAATTTGTTGAGTAGTTGAAAAAACTAGTTTTAATGACTCCAACCTAAGTGTATGTAAATTTCCGACTTCAACTGTATAAATTATGTCTCCATAATGTAGTAGGATGGTCATCTGAATCGGGGTTAGTTTGGTAGCTGGGGTGTGAGAAGAGCGATTACGATAAATCAAGACTTGGTTTCCTCTAACTTTAGCCTGCAGCTTTGATATGTGCCGAGAGAAGGACAGTGTACCGTCTAGCTATACTCCCAAGTACTTGTATGAGGTGACTACCTCAAGCTCTAAACCCTCAGCGGTAGTAATCACACCTGGGGAGAGGGGCATTCTTCTTACCAAACCACATAACCTTTGTTTTGGAGTTGTTCAGAACAAGGTTATTAAAGCACTAGCTGTCAGAGCAGCTCACAGATCACTGCACCTGTACATAGCCCATCTGTAAATAGCCCCCCCAACTACCTCATCCTCCATACTGTTATTTATTTTGCTCCCTTGCACCCCAGTATTTCAACATGCACACTCATATTCTGCACATCTACCATTCCAGTGTTTAATTGCGTTATTGTAATTATTTCGCCACTGTCCTATTTATTGACTTACCTCCCTTATCCTACCGTAATTGCATACTGTATATAGAATTTTTCTGTTGTATTATTGTCTGTTTTGTTAATTCCATGTGTAACTCTGTTTGTGCTTGGCTTTATCTTGGCCAGGTCACAGTTGTAAATAAAAAATTGTTCTCAACTAGCCTACCTGGTTAAATAAAGGTAAAAAAATGTTTTTACGGCTGAGCTGTAGTCAATGAACAGTATTCTCACGTAGGTGTTCCTTTTGTCCAAGTGGGAAAGGGCAGTGTGTAATAGAGAGAGCGTCATCTGTGGATCTGTTTGGGAGATATGCGGTATGGAATGGGTCCAGGGTGTCTGGTTATGTTGTTGTGAGCCATGTCCAGCCTTTCAAAGCATTTCATATCTACAGATGTGAGTGCTACTGGGCTGTAGTTATTTAGGCCGGTTACCTTGGGGTTCTTGTGCACAGGGACTATGGTGGTCTGCTTGAAACATGTAGTTATTACAGACTCAGCCAGGGAGAGATTAAAAATGTCAGTGAAGACACGTGCCAGCTTGTCAGTGCATGCTCTGAGTACACGTCCTGTTAATTAGTCTGGCTCTGCGGCCTTGGGAATGTTAAGGTCTTACTCGTTTTAAGGTCTTACTGTTATCGTCTATGGAGAGCGTGTTCACACATTTGTCCAGAACAGCTTGTGCTCTCATACATGGTTCAGTGTTGCTTGCCTCAAAGCGAGCATTGAATGCCTTTAGCTCGTCTGGTAGGCTTGTAGTCTGATAGTTTGCAAGCCCTGCTACATCCCATGACCGTCAGATTCGGTGTAGTAGGATTCGATCTTAGTCCTGTATTGCCGCTCTGCCTGTTTGATGGTTTGTCGGAGGGCGTAGCAGAATTTCTTATAAGCGTCTGGGTTAGTGTCCCGCTCATTGAAAGCGGCAGATTTAGCTCAGTGCGGATGTTTCCTGTTATCCATGGCTTCTGGTTGGGATATGTACATACGGTCACTGTGGGGATGATGTTGACGATGCACTTATTAATAAAGCCAGTGACTGACGTGGTAAACGCCAGGCAGCACGGCCAGGTGGACTGGGGACAGCAAGGAGTCATCATGTCAGGTAGTCCTGGGGCATGGTCCTAGGGCTCAGGTCCTCCGAGAGAGAGAGAAAGAAAGAGAGAAGGAGAGAATTAGAGAACGCACACTTAGATTCACACAGGACACCGAATAGGACAGGAGAAGTACTCCAGATATAACAAACTGACCCTAGCCCCCCGACACATAAACTACTGCAGCATAAATACTGGAGGCTGAGACAGGAGGGGTCAGGAGACACTGTGGACCCATCCGAGGACACCCCCGGACAGGGCCAAACAGGAAGGATATAACCTTCTGAAGATGAAAACATCCTGCCAACACAGTTTAATATTTGACAGTATGGGTAGGCTACAGTATTGCTGTGCGATAAGAGCCCGACATGGTTGCCTATTTAATCTCAGAGCCTTTACCAAGGCGTAGTGGGAGGACCACACACCATATCACGTGACTGCACGTTTACTTGTTATATCCATTTTTGCACATTAAGGTGTTTCCCACCGCCATTTCTCCTGTAATTAATTGTACAGACAAAAAAAGATCCCACCATGCCGAATTAACAAATTATCTGTCGGCATTTATAAGCTGATTCCGAAACGTCCTGTCGTGATTTGTTTTTATACGGTATGGCCTCTATACATTTATATTAACTGATTTTCTTTTGAGAAATCTCTAATACATTTTTCCCATGCATAATATATCGATAGACATATGTGATCCTTTGTTTCTTCCTCCAACACAGAGCCTAGTTTCTTTCAAGGTCCTGCCTTTCTAGGGAGTTTTTCCTAGCCACCATGCTTCTACATCTGCATTGCTTGCTGATTGGTGTTTTAGGATGAGTTTCTGTATAGCAGTTTGTGGCAACTGCTGATGTAAAAAGGGCTTTAAATAAATTATATTGATATACAAATGTAAGCAAAGTTTGAAATGATGATGTTTTGGTCAAATAATATATCAGTTTAGGCTTCTTGCGGTCAATTTGCAGTCGACAAATGATTTGTAAGCATGTTCGGGCCCCCGAGCATCCGCTCAAGAAAAAATCGACCTGTGGCTTAATCTAGTTGATGATCCCTGCCCTACGGGTTTCAGCCTTGAGTCTGTCTCGTCCCCTAGTTTCCAGTCTCCACCCTTCCAAGGCATGAGTTGGTTGCATTTTAATAAAATAACCCTATGGGCCCAGTTCACAAGTAGGGAATAGGGTGCCATTTGGAACGCACCGTGGTACTTCCTGTCTCTGTCTGCTGTGAACCTGCCTCCCTGCCTGTTTTGACCTCTGACCTCACAGACACGTCCTCGGCATCAGAAGATGAGGGTTCACTGCGTCGTGCGGGCCGGATGGTGTCCTCCACGCCGTACCAGAACCACCCGGCGCCGAACGTAGAACACTGGTTTAACAGAGTCATCCAGGGCTCCTCCACCTCCTCCTCTGCATCCTCCACCTCATCCCATCCTGGAGGGAGTGTCCACGCTGCCGCCGCCGTGCTGGCTGACCTCATGGCATACACCCAGATAGGTAAAACATCTTTACCTAACCACACCTAACTACACCCAGATACCCCATTCATTCTGACTCGGTCCTTTTAGGCTTGTTCACCACACAGCAAGGCCCTAAAACCCTGAGGACATCCAACTACTGTAGACACAGAGCATTCGGAAAGTAGTCAGACCCTTTGACTTTTTCCACATTTTGTTATATTACAGCCTTATTCTAAAATGTATTAAATAGTTATTTTCCTCATCAATCTACACATAATATCCCATAATTTTAAAGTGAAAACTGTTTTTTAGAACAGAAATAACCTATTTACATAAGTATTCAGACCCTTTGCTATGAGAGTTGAAATTGAGCTCAGGTGCATCCTGTTTCCAATGATCATCCTTGAGATGTTGGTACAACTTGATTGTAGTCCACCTGTGGTAAATTCAATTGATTGAACATGATTTGGCAAGGCACACATCTGTCTTTATAATGTCTCACAGTTGACAGTGCATGTCAGAGCAAAAACCAAACCATGAGGTCGAAGGAATTGTCCGTAGAGCTCAGAGACAGGATTGTGTCGAGGCACAGATCTGAGGAAAGGTACCAAAACATTTCTGCAGCATTGAAGGTCCCCAAGAACACAGTGGCCTCCAAGAACACAGTGGCCTCCATCATTCTGTTAAAACGGGAAATTATTTTATAACCTCTTTTCAATAAGGAATTGAGACCAAAAGCTCAAGAGAAGTTTCAAGTGTTTAATACCAAGGATAGTCAGCTGAGTGCATCCATTTAGGAAATATCACAACACATGTTATACTCTTCCCTTAATACTCACAGTACACCTCAAACCTCCCCAGCTATACATTTTATGACCCCACTGACTTTCCCCCCTTTCCCCTGTGGAATGTCCATGCTCCTCTCTTTGTTTAGCCAGATGTCAGAATCACACCCCGACCATCTTCTGGGCCTGAACCTGCTGTCTGATGCTAGACAATTTCCTGTTCTCTGATTAGGTCAACCTTTCTAAATTAGGATACACACAGTTTCATGACCTAAACTCCATTAATACTCACAGTGATCATTCACTAAACAGGATACACACAGTTTCATGACCTACACTCCATTAATACTCAGTGATCATTTACTAAACAGGATACAAACAAACTACAGTTTAACTTGAAACATGTAACATTTGAACAGAATCCATCAGTCCCCCCTATTCAACCATAAACACTTCTTATTGTTTAATATCACTAAACAATCATTCAACTACCGGCTGTAGACCTTTGGTTTTCTCCAGAACTGAGAGTGATAGAAACAGACTTAATAGAGAAAATAGAAAATAATAAACTCTTAAGTTAAAACAATCCTATTCTCTACTGATTATCATAAGCATCTATGTAGATACATTTATAAACTAAATCTCTGACCACAGCTTGAGGAACCCGACCGACACAATCTCCTGCTACTCCTGAACCCCATGCCCACTGATATGCTTTTCTGCTAAGGTCCACAAAAAGTAGGGCTCTAAATGTCCCCATTATGCTTTTCCTCAGTCTTCCATCAAGGGCTTACAGGATCACGAGATGTTTTTCAGCCAAGTTCTCCTCACTGCGTTCACCTCCTAAAGCTACCCTAAAGACGTGAGCCGTAGCCTGAATCAATTTCACCAGCTCTTGTGGAAGATCTGCACTATAGATGCGTTTCAACAAAGCTTTTACTATATGGAATCCTCACAATGCCACCAGAACTCCTCCGTAACTGCCATCACTGCCCATGCTGCATATTCCAACATCCACCTTATTTGGGCCTTATTTGGATAGTCCAATACCATGCTGTTCTTACAGCACCTCCCACAACCTTAAGTCTCTCTTGTTATTACTCCCAAGGTAACAGCAGTAAGTATTGTTACAACTTTAACTCGGTTAGTGGCTTTCATCGTTTGCTTTACCGTTAGATCTATGATTGAGTTTGTGAGATTCTCATTTTCCCAGTCTTCTCCTAATGTTTTCCTGACCAGCTTATATATTGCCTCGTTATGTTGTGCTACAGTAGGGACTGGTGGGGTAATAATTACCATTACTCAGATCTGGATCACATCTCTCATCCCACTGCCTTCCCATCCACCACCCCCCTGTGAAAACCCTGTGTGTGACAGGTTTTAGGACCTAAGGGTTGTTTTTCCACAATCCCTCTACAAATCCCTGTTAACCGTGTCTTGGTCCCAGTTCTCTGGGAGGTAATGGATTATCTGCCCTTTGATATGAGGGGAGAGCATTGGGGTTGAGGGAGTGTCCAGTTCTACATATCTCTGGGTCACATGCTTCCTGATCGTCCTCGGCAACAGATGGGCTGCTACTGCAAGCGTTTTCTCTGGGAATACAGCTTCCTGTATACATGGGTCTGTGGCAACCCTCTCAATTGTTGTTCCCTCATCAGTAAAACCTTCTCCATGTGTGGCTATTAAAGTCTGAAATGATAAGACTATTTCAGCGATGCTTATGATCACCATCCTAGAGTCCTCCATGTTGAGCTTATCCTTCCACTCTGCACAGACCACTGTCTTTCTCACACTACGTACGATTCCCTGTAAAACTCTACACAGTGGAGTGGTATCATTCTCTAATGAGTCTATCACCCATGTTCTTAATTCATAGGCAAGGCATCCATCTGGCTCCGTCACATGTATTCCTCTATTTCCTGTCCCTGTGAAGACTATGGCCTTGGTATTCGGGATACCCTGGCGAGGGCTTACATGGGTTACTCCCACGTCCGACACCAACACTCCATAGGAATGTCCTGTACTTCCTCTACTCTGCCACAGACATGGGCGGATATTTGTCTCATGAACGTCTCTGGAGAGACCTGAAAATAGCTGTGCAGCGAGGCTCCCCATCGAACCTGACAGATCTTGAGAGGATCTGCAGAGAATAATGGAAGAAACTCTCCAAATACAGGTGTGCCAAGCTTGTAGCGTCATACCCAAAAGAAGACTCAAGGCTGTAATCACTGCCAAAGGTGCTTCAACAAAGTACTGAGTAAAGGGTCTGAATACTTATGTAAATGTTTCTAAAAAACTTTTTTTTTATCAATCTACATACAATACCCCATAATGGCGAAGGAAAAAAATAATGTTTAGAATAAGGCTGTAACATAAACTATGGAAAAAGTCAAGGGGACTGAATACTTTCCAAATGCACTGTGGGATAGATGGAATATAACATTGATTCATTTAACTACTTTTTTTTGAGGCCAAGGTGATTTGCTCCTGTATCTAGAGGAAGGCCAAGGTGATTTGCTCCTGTATCTAGAGGAGGGCCAAGGTGACCTGCCCTGCTCCTGTATCTAGAGGAGGGCCAAGGTGACCTGCCCTGCTCCTGTATCTAGAGGAGGGCCAAGGTGACCTGCCCTGCTCCTGTATCTAGAGGAGGGCCAAGGTGACCTGCCCTGCTCCTGTATCTAGAGGAGGGCCAAGGTGACCTGCCCTGCTCCTGTATCTAGAGGAGGGCCAAGGTGACCTGCCCTGCTCCTGTATCTAGAGGAGGGCCAAGGTGACCACCACATATTAATACCAGTGGTCCTGAATAGAAAGAGGGATGGAGAGAGAGAAATGATTTCAGGACATTCTCATTTATTGTAACTACACAGACTCTGACAGAGAAGTTATCACATCCTACTCCTCCTCTGTTCCGCGGGTGATGTGGAGGTAAACCCAGGCCCTGCATGTCCCCAGGCACCCTCATTTGTTGACTTCTGTGATCGAAAAAGCCTTGGTTTCATGCATGTCAACATCCGAAGCCTCCTCCCTAAGTTTGTTTTACTCACTGCTTTAGCACACTCTGCTAACCCTGATGTCCTTGCCGTGTCTGAATCCTGGCTCAGGAAGGCCACCAAAAATTCTGAGATTTCCATACCCAACTATAACATTTTCCGTCAAGATAGAACTGCCAAAGGGGGAGGAGTTGCAGTTTACTGCAGAGAGAGCCTGCAAAGTAATGTCATACTTTCCAGGTCCATACCCAAACAGTTCGAACTACTAATTTTGAAAATTACTCTCTCCAGAAATAAGTCTCTCACTGTTGCCGCCTGCTACCGACCCCCCTCACCTCCCAGCTGTGCCCTGGACACCATTTGTGAATTGATCGCCCCCCATCTAGCTTCAGAGTTTGTTCTGTTAGGTGACCTAAACTGGGATATGCTTAACACCTCGGCAGTCCTACAATCTAAGCTAGATGCCCTCAATCTCACACAAATCATCAAGGAACCCACCAGGTACAACCTTAAATCTGTAAACAAGGGCACCCTCATAGACGTCATCCTGACCAACTGGCCCTCCAAATACACCTCTGCTGTCTTCAACCAGGATCTCAGCGATCACTGCCTCATTGCCTGTATCCGCTACGGAGCCGCAGTCAAACGACCACCCCTCATCACTGTCAAACGCTCCCTTAAACACTTCTGTGAGCAGGCCTTTCTAATTGACCTGGCCTGGGTATCCTGGAAGGACATTGACCTCATCCCGTCAGTTGAGGATGCCTGGTCATTCTTCAAAAGTAACTTCCTCACCATTTTAGATAAGCATACTCCGTTCAAAAAATGCAGAACTAAGAACAGATACAGCCCTTGGTTCACTCCAGACCTGACTGCCCTCGACCAGCACAAAAATATCCTGTGGCGAACTGCAGTAGCATCGAATAGTCCCCGCGATATGCAACTGTTCAGGGAAGTCAGGAACCAATACACGCAGTCAGTCAGGAAACCTAAGGCCAGCTTCTTCAGGCAGAAGTTTGCATCCTGTAGCTCCAACTCCAAAAAGTTCTGGGACACTGTAAAGTCCATGGAGAACAAGAGCACCTCCTCCCAGCTGCCCACTGCACTGAGGCTAGGTAACACGGTCACCACCGATAAATCCATGATTATCGAATACTTCAACAAGCATTTCTCAACAGCTGGCCATGCCTTCCGCCTGGCTACTCCAACCTCAGCCAACAGCTCCGCCCCCCCCCGTAGCTACTCGCCCAAGCCTCTCCAGGTTCTCCTTTACCCAAATCCAGATAGCAGATGTTCTGAAAGAGCTGCAAAACCTGGACCCGTACAAATCAGCTGGGCTTGACAATCTGGACCCTCTATTTCTGAAACTATCCGCCGCCATTGTCGCAACCCCTATTACCAGCCTGTTCAACCTCTTTCATATCGTCTGAGATCACCAAGGATTGGAAAGCTGCCGCAGTCATCCCCCTCTTCAAAGGGGGAGACACCCTGGACCCAAACTGTTACAGACCTATATCCATCCTGCCCTGCCTATCTAAGGTCTTCGAAAGCCAAGTCAACAAACAGGTCACTGACCATCTCGAATCCCACCGTACCTTCTCCGCTGTGCAATCTGGTTTCCGAGCCAGTCACGGGTGCACCTCAGCCACGCTCAAGGTACTAAACGATATCATAACCGCCATCGATAAAAGACAGTACTGTGCAGCCGTCTTCATCGACCTTGCCAAGGCTTTCGACTCCGTCAATCACCATATTCTTATCGGCAGACTCAGTAGCCTCGGTTTTTTGGATGACTGCCTTGCCTGGTTCACCAATTACTTTGCAGATAGAGTTCAGTGTGTCAAATCGGAGGGCATGCTGTCCGGTACTCTGGCAGTCTCTATGGGGGTGCCACAGGGTTCAATCCTCGGGCCGACTCTTTTCTCTGTATATATCAATGATGTTGCTCTTGCTGCGGGCGAATTCCCTGATCCACCTCTACGCAGACGACACCATTCTATATACTTCCGGGCCGTCCTTGGACACTGTGCTATCTAACCTCCAAACGAGCATCAATGCCATACAACACTCCTTCCGTGGCCTCCAACTGCTCTTAAACGCTAGTAAAACCAAATGCATGCTTTTCAACCGTTCGCTGCCTGCACCCGCACGCCTGACCAGCATCACCACCCTGGATGGTTCCGACCTTGAAAATGTGGACATCTATAAGTACCTAGGTGTCTGGCTAGACTGTAAACTCTCCTTCCAGACTCATATCAAACATCTCCAATCGAAAATCAAATCAAGAATCGGCTTTCTATTCCGCAACAAAGACTCCTTCACTTCACCCTGCCAAACTTACCCTAGTAAAACTGACTATCCTACCGATCCTCGACTTCGGCGACGTCATCTACAAAATTGCTTCCAACACTCTACTCAGCAAACTGGATGCAGTTTATCACAGTGCCATCCGTTTTGTCACTAAAGCACCTTATACCACCCACCACTGCGACTTTTATGCTCTAGTCGGCTGGCCCTCACTACATATTCGTCGCCAGACCCACTGGCTCCAGGTCATCTACAAGTCCATGCTAGGTAAAGCTCCGCCTTATCTCAGTTCACTGGTCACGATGGCAACACCCATCCGTAGCACGCGCTCCAGCAGGTGTATCTCACTGATCATCCCTAAAGCCAACACCTCATTTGGCCGCCTTTCGTTCCAGTTCTCTGCTGCCTGTGACTGGAACGAATTGCAAAAATCGCTGAAGTTGGAGACTTTTATCTCCCTCACCAACTTCAAACATCTGCTCTCTGAGCAGCTAACCGATCGCTGCAGCTGTACATAGTCTATCGGTAAATAGCCCACCCATTTTTACCTACCTCATCCCCATACTGTTTTTATTTATTTACTTTTCTGCTCTTTTGCACACCAATATCTCTACCTGTACATGACCATCTGATCATTTATCACTCCAGTGTTATTAATCTGCAAAATTGTAATTATTCGCCTACCTCCTCATGCCTTTTGCACACAATGTATATAGACTCCCCCTTTTTTTTCTCTACTGTGTTATTGACTTGTTAATTGTTTACTCCATGTGTAACTCTTTGTTGTCTGTTCACACTGCTATGCTTTATCTTGGCCAGGTCGCAGTTGCAAATGAGAACTTGTTCTCAACTAGCCTACCTGGTTAAATAAAGGTGAAATAAAAATACAATTTCAATCGGTATACTGCTAGAGGTTTACAATGTTGGCTATTATGTGGTTCAGAGCCTGACCTCTCTTGGCTCCTCCTCCTCAATCACTGACCTCTTCCCCAGTGAGGGTCTACCCCTGTTGTCACCCTGCCTCTCCCTGTCTTCTGCCACCCAGTACATGCTGGTCCTCCTCCTCTACTAAACCCCTCCTCGACATAGATACAAAGCTCTTAGTTCAACCTGAGACACTGTAGAAAATGAAACCACCTTGGCTCTGGTTAAACCCACGGCCGGCCGCTCATTAGGTAATGTCTAAACCGAACTTATTTGAGAAGTCATTACTTTATTATATTGCTCAACATTTTCTTAACATTTGTCATAGTTAGTTGAAGCAATACATTTGTATCTGCTCTCGTCCGACTAAGGCTGCATATTTTCAGTCATTTTCTTCCAATCTGTAAAGTTATGAAGCCACACCTATTTACTGAAGATTTGCATTATGGGCCCAGAAAGCATGGAAATAGTTTCCACTGCTTGTATACTTCGTATTTTGGCAAATGTAGTACGACATCATGAACTTTTGGCATACTAACTATATCCATACTATGACCAATAAGCCTACTATTTACTCAATTCACGTCGCAAATAGTGAGGTTAGTGCGGTTATTATGAGTATTGAAACACAGCTAGAGAGACACAGACAAGTGACAGGACTCGATGCCGCGTTACCATGGTAACCCCCCACCCTTAAAGGGGCAGGTGAACATTTTGTCTATAATATTTTTGTTAAAAGACTGAAGGCACAAAAAATGAAATGAATTAATCAATATACCACATTACTTCTTGCTAATACAAAGCTTGGTCATTTTTAAAATATATTTTTTTATTTATGTAATTATGGGGGGAAATTATTTTGTCTGGTAAAAAAATCTGAGCGTCTGGTAGATTTTTTTAATCTACCTGCCAGAGTGCCTGGTGTACCAAAAATAACATTTTAGGCCCTGGCTGTTGTTGGTGTGCAGCTGTTGTTCATGTGTACAGACCTCTAGGAACATGTACAGTGGGGCAAAAAAGTATTTAGTCAGCCAACAATTGTGCAAGTTCTCCCACTTAAAAAGATGAGAGGCCTGTAATTTTCATCATAGGTACACTTCAACTATGACAGGCGAAATGAGATTTTTTTTCTCCAGAAAATCACATTGTAGGATTTTTATGAATTTATTTGCAAATTATGGTGGAAAATAAGTAAATATCTCAATACTTTGTCATTGCCAACAAAGGGTATATAACAGAGGTCAAACGTTTTCTGTAAGTCTTCACAAGGTTTTCACACACTGTTGCTGGTATTTTGGCCCATTCCTCCATGCAGATCTCCTCTAGAGCAGTGATGTTTTGGGGCTGTTGCTGGGCAACACAGACTTTCAACTCCCTCCAAAGATTTTCTATGGGGTTGAGATCTGGAGACTGGTTAGGCCACTCCAGGACCTTGAAATTCTTCTTATGCTCCTTCATTGCCCGGGCGGTGTGTTTGGGATCCTTGTCATGCTGAAAGACCCAGCCACGTTTATCTTCAATGCCCTTGCTGATGGAAGGAGGTTTTCACTCAAAATCTCACGATACATGGCCCCATTCATTCTTTCCTTTACACGGATCATTTGTCCTGGTCCCTTTGCAGAAAAACAGACCCAAAGCATGATGTTTCCACCCCCATGCTTCACAGTAGGTATGGTGTTCTTTGGATGCAACTCAGCATTCTTTGTCCTCCAAACACGACAAGTTGAGTTTTTACCAAAAAGTTATATTTTGGTTTCATCTGACCATATGACCTTCTTCTGAATCATCCAAATGCTCTCTAGCAAACTTCAGACGGGCCTGGACATGTACTGGCTTAAGCAGGGGGACACGTCTGGCACTGCAGGATTTGAGTCCCTGGCGGAATAGTGTGTTACTGATGGTAGGCTTTGTTACTTTGGTCGCAGGTCATTCACTAGGTCCCGGGATTTTTGCTCACCGTTTTTGTGATAATTTTGACCCCACGGGGTGACATCTTGCGTGGAGCCCCAGATCGAGGGAGATTATCAGTGGTCTTGTATGTCTTCCATTTCCAAATAATTGCTCCCACAGTTGATTTCTTCAAACCAAGCTGCTTACCTATTGCAGATTCAGTCTTCCCAGCCTGGTGCAGGGCTACAATTTTGTTTCTGGTGGTCTTTGACAGCTCTTTGGTCTTGGCCATAGTGGAGTTTGGAGTGTGACTGTTTGAGGTTGTGGACAGGTGTCTCTTATACTGATAGCAAGTTCAAACAGGTGCCATTAATACAGGTAACGAGTGGAGGTCAGAGGAGCCTCTTAAAGAAGTTGTTACAGGTCTGTGAGAGCCAGAAATCTTGGTTGTTTGTAGGTGACCAAATACTTGTTTTTGAATTTGCAAACAAATTCATAAAAAATCCTACAATGTGATTTTCTGGATTAAATATTTTTTTTGGTCTGTCATAGTTGAAGTGTACCTATGATGAAAATTACAGGCCTCATCTTTTTAAGTGGGAGAACTTACACAATTGGCGGCTGAGTAAATACTTTTTTGCCCCACTGTAGATAATAGCTGGCTGCTGAGTACAGACCACTAGGAACGTATAGATAATAGCTGGAATTAGCCACACGTAGTGAAACACATCTGTCCAGTTTGACAGTCGTATTGTTAGGCTACATATCATTGTTTCTTCTAGTGAAACACATCTGTCCAGTTTGACAGTCATGTTGTTAGGCTACATAGCATTGTTTCTTCTATAGTGAGACGTCATGTTGTTAGGCTACATATCATTGTTTCTTCTATAGTGAGACGTCATGTTAGGCTACATATCATGGTTTCTTCTATAGTGAGACGTCATGTTGTTAGGCTACATATCATTGTTTCTTCTAGTGAGACATCTGTCCAGTTTGACAGTCGTGTTAGGCTACATATCATTGTTTCTTCTATAGTGAGACGTCATGTTAGGCTACATATCGTTGTTTCTTCTAGTGAGACATCTGTCCAGTTTGACAGTCGTGTTGTTAGGCTGCATATCATTGTTTCTTCTAGTGAGACATCTGTCCAGTTTGACAGTCATGTTGTTAGACTACATATCGTTGTTTCTTCTAGTGAGACATCTGTCCAGTTTGACAGTCATGTTGTTAGACTACATATCATTGTTTCTTCTAGTGAGACATCTGTCCAGTTTGACAGTCATGTTGTTAGACTACATATCGTTGTTTCTTCTATAGTGAGACGTCATGTTAGGCTACATATCATGGTTTCTTCTATAGTGAGACGTCATGTTAGGCTACATATCATGGTTTCTTCTATAGTGAGACGTCATGTTGTTAGACTACATATCGTTGTTTCTTCTAGTGAGACATCTGTCCAGTTTGACAGTCGTGTTGTTAGGCTACATATCATTGTTTCTTCTATAGTGAGACGTCATGTTGTTAGGCCACATGTCATTGTTTCTTCTATAGTGAGACGTCATGTTGTTAGGCTACATATCATTGTTTCTTCTATAGTGAGACGTCATGTTGTTAGGCCACATGTCATTGTTTCTTCTATAGTGAGACGTCATGTTGTTAGGCTACATATCATTGTTTCTTCTATAGTGAGACGTCATGTTGTTAGGCTACATATCATTGTTTCTTCTATAGTGAGACGTCATGTTAGGCTACATATCATGGTTTCTTCTATAGTGAGACGTCATGTTGTTAGGCTACATATCATTGTTTCTTCTATAGTGAGACGTCATGTTGTTAGGCCACATGTCATTGTTTCTTCTATAGTGAGACGTCATGTTAGGCTACATATCATGGTTTCTTCTATAGTGAGACGTCATGTTGTTAGACTACATATCGTTGTTTCTTCTAGTGAGACATCTGTCCAGTTTGACAGTCGTGTTGTTAGGCTACATATCGTTGTTTCTTCTAGTGAGACATCTGTCCAGTTTGACAGTCATGTTGTTAGGCTACATATCTACTGGTGAGAGACCAATATAATTTCAGTTGTTCAAGTATTGCACTATGTCCACATCCTTCTGGATGAGCTGAATGATAACAACAGGGATTGGCTGCTAGGTTGGACCTCTAGCCAATGTGTTCCTGAGCTAGTTGGCAGGACCAGAACATAAATAACCTACTAGCTTCCCAATTCATTTACTAAATTACTTTAGTGGGATAATCAATTCGATCTGATTACAGTGGGTAAAATCACCAATGTCTCTATTGATAGTCCTACCTACTCTATTAAAATACTTGAATCTTACCGTATTTCTCCAATTCCAAACCAGTGTGTCTTGTTTGCAACGAAACTGTTGCTATTTGCAAATAATTCAATATGAGATTTCATTATGAATCCATGCATGGTACGTTCAGATTTTCCACCCCAGACATGAGACCTGAGTCCGACGCAGATTGGAGGTAGGCTTATTTAAGGAGTGCATGGTGACAGTATTTGTAGGAAATGGCTATATATTGATAACATAATTGTCAAAGAGTTTAGACTAGCTCTTATTTCTTAGTGCTCATCTTAGTAAATTAGCCTACTCAACTTTCAGCACCCGGAGCTGTCCATTTTAGAAATGGTGATCCACACACGAGTGGTGACTGCATCTCAACTCATATTTTTTCTAATTTATCCAATTATATTCCGTTCTGTTTTTATCATGAACATATTCCCACCAATATTGTAATTAAGTTTTCATGTGTGTTTTGCACCTTTTATCAAACTGTTGAGGCATGCTGCTATTTATGCCAACTAATTAGCCCGCTGACAGATGTAGGTGGGCTCTCCTTCTCCGTGGCTAACGTGAGTAAAACATTTAAACGTGTTAACCCTCGCAAGGCTGCTGGCCCAGATGGCATCCCCAGCCACGTCCTCAGAGCATGTGCAGACCAGCTGGCTGGTGTGTTTACGGACATATTCAATCAATCCTTATCCCAGTCTGCTGTTCCAACATGCTTCAAGAGGGCCACCATTGTTCCTGTACCCAATAATTCAAAGGTAACTGAACTAAATGACTATCGCCCCGCCCCGTAGCACTCACCTCTGTCATCATGAAGTGCTTTGAGAGACTAGTCAAGGACCATATCACCTCCACCCTACCTGACACCCTAGACCCACTCCAATTTGCTTACCGCCCAAATAGGTCCACAGATGATGCAATCGCCATCACACTGCACACTGCCCTATCCCGTCTGGACAAGAGGAATACCTATGGAAGAATGCTGTTAATTGACGACAGCTCAGCATTCAACACCATAGTTCCCTCCAAATTCATCATCAAGCTGAAGGCCCTGAGTCTCAACCCCACCCTGTGCAATTGGGTCCTGGACTTCCTAAAGGGCCTGGTGGTGAAGGCACAATCCGTAGCTAGTTACCTTGCTTTGGCTGACGTTTGCTAGCTAGCAAGCTAGCTATTAGATGTGTCAGGGAATTGCTTGAAAGAAACTCACATCGACTACTAAGAGATGGTACTCCATTATTTCTGCTTACAAGTGTCATCACCTATTACAAAATGACAACAGTGCCTTGCTAGCTGACTCGTTTCCTGAAAGAAGTTCCTGGGTTTACCGTCATGCTGTGGATGTTTGGTCAGGACGTTTCGTTTTAATTTGTTCGTTTTGAGAGACTGATTACTAATCACTTCAATCAACCAAATGTATTTATAAAGCCCTTACATCTGCTGATATCACAAAGTGCTGTACAGAATCTCAGCCTAAAACCCCAAACAGCAAGGTGGGGGTTTCCTCGTCTAGGTGGCTAGGAAAAACTCCCTAGAAAGGCCAGAACCGAGGAAGAAACCTAGAGAGGAACCAGGCTCTGAGGGGTGGCCAGTCCTCTTCTGGCTGTGCCGGGTGGAGATTATAACAGAACTTGGCCAAGATGTTCAAATGTTCATAGATGACCAGCAGGATCAAATAATAATAATATTGGTTGTCGAGGGTGCAACAGGTCAGCACATAAATGTCAATTGGCTTTTCATAGCCGATCATTCAGAGTATCTCTACCGCTCCTGCTGTCTCTAGAGAGTTGAAAACAGGTCTGGGAAAGGTAGCACGTCCGGTGAACAGGTCAGGGTTCCCTTATCTCAGGCAGAACAGTTAACCACTTCCCTGCACAACACACATTGTGGACGCTCCTCGTTAATTCTCAGTGTGTATGAAACCAAGAGAGAAACTGATCGCTGTATGAGCTCAGTCAGAACTTGTGGCTAGCTTGAGTCCGTTTGCTGACAGCTGTGAGTGATGGCGAGTGGGAATGACAAGTCAGTGGCTGACAGTTGCATCTGCTGGTGAACAGCAGTGCTGCAGCGTGTGGGTCACGGAGTGATCTTCAAATAAACTGCCCAAAAAATATCTGGTAAACCGCAAAGCACACAGGCATTTCTCCCACTCGCGCAGTTGCCAAACTGAGCACAGACACCGCTGCTAAGCAGAGTGTGCACTGAACAGAGAGTTGCGCAGTTGCGCTTGGCCAAATCAATTCCACTAATGAACGAAATAATTATACATTTACTCAGACATGTCGTGACCCACCATTAACAGGTCCTCGACTTTAAGAAAGGCTGATCTAAGGAAACGCCAAGTAATTTAGTCTCAGCTGAGGTCTAGAACTTAAGGATTAATTTGTACCAAATGCAATGCTCTTAGTTTTAGACATGTTCAGTTTTGGAGATGGCACCCATTCCAAAACAGACTGCAACTGGGTTTCAGTGACATCATTAACTGTGGTTGCTGATGCGTATATGGTTGAATCATCAGCATACATGGACACATGCTTTGTTTAATGCCAGTGGCAGGTCATTGGTAAAAATAGAAAAGACCGCAGGGCCTAAAGAGCGGCCGTGCAGTACACCACACTTCACATGTTTTTAACATTAGAGAAGCTAAAATTGAAGAAAACCCTCTGTTCTATTAGGTATCTCTCAATCCATGATATGGCAGAGGTTGAAGAGCCATTACACATACGTTTTCTCAACAACCATTTATGGTCAATAATATCACAGGCTGCACTGAAATCTAACAGTACAGCTCCCACAATCTTATCAATTTCGTTCAACCAATCATCAGTCATTTGTGTCAGTGCAGTACATGTTGAGTGCCCTTCTCTATAAGCATGCTGAAAGTCTGTTCATTTGTTTAGAGAAATAGCATTGTATTTGGTCGAACACCATTTTTTCCAACAGTTTTCTAAGAGCTGGAAGCAAGCTGATAGGTCTGCTGTTAGAACCAGTAAAGGCTACCTCTCTCTTAGCGGAATGACTTTGGCTTCCCTCCAGGGATGAGGACAAAGACTTTCCTCTAGACTCAGATTAAAGATATGACTGATAGGAGTGGCTATAGAGTCAGTAGGAGTGGCTATAGAGTCAGCTACCATCCTCAGTAGGAGTGGCTATAGAGTCAGCCACCATCCTCAGTAGGAGTGGCTATAGAGTCAGATACCATCCTCAGTAGGAGTGGCTATAGAGTCAGATACCATCCTCAGTAGGAGTGGCTATAGAGTCAGATACCATCCTCAGTAGGAGTGGCTATAGAGTCAGCTACCATCCTCAGTAGGAGTGGCTATAGAGTCAGATACCATCCTCAGTAGGAGTGGCTATAGAGTCAGATACCATCCTCAGTAGGAGTGGTTATAGAGTCAGATACCATCCTCAGTAGGAGTGGCTATAGAGTCAGCTACCATCCTCAGTAGGAGTGGCTATAGAGTCAGCTACCATCCTCAGTAGGAGTGGCTATAGAGTCAGCTACCATCCTCAGTAGGAGTGGCTATAGAGTCAGCTACCATCCTCAGTAGGAGTGGCTATAGAGTCAGCTACCATCCTCAGTAGGAGTGGCTATAGAGTCAGATACCATCCTCAGTAGGAGTGGCTATAGAGTCAGATACCATCCTCAGTAGGAGTGGCTATAGAGTCAGATACCATCCTCAGTAGGAGTGGCTATAGAGTCAGATACCATCCTCAGTAGGAGTGGCTATAGAGTCAGATACCATCCTCAGTAGGAGTGGCTATAGAGTCAGATACCATCCTCAGTAGGAGTGGCTATAGAGTCAGATACCATCCTCAGTAGGAGTGGCTATAGAGTCAGCCACCATCCTCAGTAGGAGTGGCTATAGAGTCAGCCACCATCCTCAGTAGGAGTGGCTATAGAGTCAGCCACCATCCTCAGTAGGAGTGGCTATAGAGTCAGCCACCATCCTCAGTAGGAGTGGCTATAGAGTCAGCTACCATCCTCAGTAGGAGTGGCTATAGAGTCAGCTACCATCCTCAGTAGGAGTGGCTATAGAGTCAGCTACCATCCTCAGTAGGAGTGGCTATAGAGTCAGCCACCATCCTCAGTAGGAGTGGCTATAGAGTCAGCTACCATCCTCAGTAGGAGTGGCTATAGAGTCAGCCACCATCCTCAGTAGGAGTGGCTATAGAGTCAGCTACCATCCTCAGCAGCTTTCCATCTAAGTTGTCAAGGAGATTTGTCATTATTGATCGATAACAATCATTTGTCCACCTCTCCCACACTAACTTTACAAAACTGTAACTTCCAATGCTTTTCTTTCATTCGTAAAAAAAAAATATAAATACAATGACTCGCTGTTTGTTGCCATTTCCTGCCTAAACCTGCCCGCTTTGCCAATGAGGTAATCCTTAAAATAAATGGTCAGACGTGACCATCGAGTCTAGTACACTGGCTTCAGTTAATCCTGTTCCATCTAGTCCAGAACTCTGGCTTCAGTTAATCCTGTTCCGTCTAGAATACTGGCTTCAGTTAATCCTGTTCCATCTAGTCTAGAATACTGGCTTCAGTTAATCATGTTCCATCTAGTCTAGAATACTGGCTTCAGTTAATCATGTTCCATCTAGTCTAGAACACAGGCTTCAGTTTTTGCCGTTCCTCACCATGAAGAGGTTAGATGCCATCTATCAACACTCAATAATACCCTTGAGAGAAATGATAGATTTGACTGTGAAGTTCTAAATATTAAGTTCTCAGCTAGTCCAGTCCTGTCAGGTGTATAGTGTTTAGGAGCGCACTAAAGTGTTGAATGACTGAATGTAATCCCATAATAGGCCTTAGAATTAAATCACATGAAAGTGTTTGACCCTAACTAGTCCCAGCAGCCTTTGACTTCTGACCTCCACACAGATAACCACCCCGCCCCCCCAGACGTGACTGGCCTATTGGAACACTCGCTGCATGCGGACAGAGACAGACCCCCGGTGGCGTCGGTGAAAGTGGTCCCCAGGGGGTACAACCACTCCAGCGTCATGGAAACCGCCGATGGTGAGTCCCACTGTCAACCCGGGTAGCCATGGCAACATCTCAGTCAATGAGAGGCCTATCTATCCACTCCTCAGTAACAACAGAGCTTCACTCTACTCATGTTAACATGTGACTGATTTCATTCACTAGTAGAGAGAGAGGATTTTCATTTGAAACATGGAATGTACCTGCAGTTGATTTACAATAGTGTGCTGGGATGGGAAAGGGTCAGTTCCTGAGTTGTGATAGAGGTCATTTAGTCTGTTTGCCCTGTTGTACCAGCTACAGTGGCTGGTGTCTGTGTGCCCTGTTGTACCAGCTATGGTGGCTGGTGTCTGTGTGCCCTGTTGTACCAGCTATGGTGGCTGGTGTCTGTGTACCCTGTTGTACCAGCTACAGTGGCTGGTGTCTGTGTACCCTGTTGTACCAGCTACAGTGGCTGGTGTCTGTGTGCCCTGTTGTACCAGCTACAGTGGCTGGTGTCTGTGTGCCCTGTTATACCAGCTACAGTGGCTGGTGTCTGTGTGCCCTGTTATAGTTTCTGAATTTTGACTGATGTCGATACCAGGTTCAGTATCAAAATAGTAAATACCATCCCTATAGTCGATAGCTAAACGAAACCACGGCTAGAAAACAAGACGTAATAGCCAACGTTACAGAATAATAAACTCAGCTACAGCTGTTCAGTCATTGGATATCTTCTGAGTTAAATGTCATCATTACATTTGACAGTTTTTGTACTTTTTTCAGATACAAGACATGTATTAATTAATTATATTTTGGTATAAACAATCTTAACTACATAATAAGATAATGGTAGAAATGGATTTGAATGGTTAATCTCTTGATACTCTTGGAAAATCAAGATGCAGCCTTATCCACAATACAGGTGAATGCATGTTTAATAGTAGTGTGTGCATACATTGACTTATTGATGTTGTTTTAGCTGGTTTCATGGGGCTACAGATAACAAAGAATCGGTTTCCCTTCCTTGTAGGACCTATTTTATTGTACTGATCAGCAACATTTGCACGGAAGGAGCAATGTCTTGTTTTATACAAGTGCACTCTGCTGATGTATAGCTCATCGTTCTGATCTATGATAGCCATCTGCCACCCAGAGGACGTTGGACAGGTGTTTGGCATTGGTCCAAGCAGATTCAATTAACATGCTATGTATTCAATGTAGGTAATAGAAGGATACATGAATCAGCATGTTCTAGAAGGTTTAGGTGGACTAGCAGTAGTTGTTGTGTGTTTTTTAAATCAGGATTAGTATTAATGACAGGCGTCTCAATCTGATAGTGGGCGTGCTGTATTGAACACCATGTTGCTGCTGTTACATTAGAGGGGCTGCTTCAATGATACATGTTTTATTGAAGAGAAAGCTTAGTGACAAATGAAGCTATGTGGGTAAACATAAGATTACATGTTGTGGTGTTTTTTGAATTGGTCTGTGTTGACGTCTGACCCTGGTGTGCCCAGTGCTGCTCTGAGCTGCTTGATGAGGAAATGAGAGGTGTCTGGAGACAAAGGTCTGAGGCTAGGGACTAGAGGGGTCTGGTGAAGCTGGTTGAGAGTATCTCTCTCTCTCTGTTTCTCTCTCTTTCTTACTTTCTCTCCTTTTCTTTCTTTCTAAATTCAATTTAAGGGCTTTACTGGCATGGGAAACATATTAACATTGCCAAAGCAAGTGAGGTAGATAATAAACAATGAAAATGAACAGTAAACATTACACATGCAGAAGTTCCAAAAGAATAAAGACATGACAAATGTCATATTATGTATATATTCACAGTGTTGTAATGATGTACAAATGGTCAAAGTACTAAAGGGAAAATAAATAAACATAAATATGGGTTGTATTTACAATGGTGTTTGTTATTCACTGGTTGACCTTTTCCTGTGGCAACAGGTCACAAATCTTGCTGCTGTGATGGAACACTGGTATTTCACCCAATAGATATGTGAGTTTATCAAAATCGGCTTTGTTTTCTATTTCTTTGGATCTGTGTAATCTGAAGGAAATATGTGTCTCTGATATGGTCATACATTTGGCAGGAGGTTAGGAAGTACAGCTCAGTTTCCACCTAATTTTGTAGGCAGTGTGCACATAGCCTGTCTTCTCTTGAGAGCCAGGTCTGCCTACGTCGGCCTCACTCAATAGCAAGGATATGCTCACTCAATAGCAAGGATATGCTCACTGAGTCTGTACATAGTCAAAGCTTTCCTTAAGTTTGGCTCAGTCACAGTGGTCAGGTTTTCTGCCACTGTGTACGGTCTCTTTAGGGCCAAATAGCATTCTAGTTTGCTCAGTTTTTTGGTAAATTCTTTCCAATGTGTCAAGTAATTATCTTTTTGTTTTCTCATGATTTGGTTGGGTCTAATTGTGTTGCTGTTCTAGGGCTCTGTGGGGATCTGTTTGTGAACAGTGCCCGAGGACCATCTTGCTTAGGGGACTCTTCTACAGGTTCATCTCTCTGTAGGTGATTGTTTGTTATGGAAGGTTTGGGAATCACTTCCTTTTTAGGTGTGTTGTAGAATTTAGCAGCTCTTTATTTTTATCCAGATCCTAATTGGTATGTCAAATTAAATGTTCCTTTTGATCGCATAGAATGCCCTTCTTGCCTTGTCTCTCAGATCGTTTACAGCTTTGTGGAAGTTACCTGTCGCGCTGATGTTTAGGCCAAGGTATGCATAGTTTTTTGTGTGCTCTAGGCCAACGGTTTCTAGATGGTATTTGTATTTGTTGCCCTGGCGACTGGACCTTTTTTGGAACACCATTATTTTTGTCTTACTGAGATTTACTGTCAGGGCCCAGGTCTGACGGAATCTGTGCAGAATATCTAGGTGCTGCTGTAGGCCCTTCTTGGTTGGTGACAGAAGCACCAGATCATCAGCAAACAGTAGACATTTGACTTCAGATTCTAGTAGGGTGAGGCCGGGTGCAGGAGACTGTTGTTGAAGAGGGTGGGGCTTATCCTGCATCCCTGTCTCACCCCACGGCCCTGTGAAAATAAATGTGTTTTTTTGCCCATTTTAACCGCACACTTGTTGTTTGTATTTTATAATGTTATGTTTTTCCCCAACACCACTTTCCATCAATTTGTATAACAGACCCTCATGCCAAAGTGAGTCAAAGGCTTTTTTGAAATCAACAAATCATGAGAAGACTTTGACTTTGTTTTTGTTTGTTTGTCAATTAGGGTGTGCAGGGTGAATACGTGGTCTTTCGTACGATAATTTGGTAAAAAGTCCATTTGACATTTGGTCAGTACATTGTTTTCTCTGAGGAAATTAACTAGTCTGCTGTTAATGATAATGCGGAGGATTTTCCCAAGGTTGCTGTTGACACATTTCCCACGGTAGTTATTGGGGTCAAATTTGTCTCCACTTTTGTGGTTTGGGGTGATCAGTCCTTGGTTCCAAATATTGGGGAAGATCCCAGGGCTAAGGATGATGTTCGAGTTTACGTATAGCCAATTGGAATTTGTTGTCTGTATATTTTATCATTTCATTGAGGATACCATCAACACCACAGGCCTTTTTGGGTTGAAGTGTTTTTATTTTGTCCTGTAGTTCATTCAATGTAATTGGAGAATCCAGTGGGTTCTGGTTGTCTTTTAATTGTTGATTCTAAGATTTGTATTTGATATCATGTATATGGTTTTGCTGTTCTTTGTTATCGGACCAAAACGATTGGAGAAGTGGTTTATCCATACATCTCCGTTTTGGATAGATAACTCTTCTTGTTTTTGTAAAATCATTTTCCCAGAAGTGGATTCTTCAATTACATTGAGCTGATTTCTGACATGCTGTACCTTCTTTTTCCGTAGTATATTTCTGTATCGTTTTAGTGATTCACCATAGGGAATGCGTAGACTCAGGTTTTCTGGGTCTCTATGTTTTTTGGTTGGATAGGTTTCTCAATGTCTCTCTCCCCCTGTCTCTAGGTGTCCCAGTGAACAGCAGAGTGTCATCTAAGATCCAGCAGCTTCTCAACACTCTGAAGAGACCTAAGAGACCGTCACTTAGAGAGTTCTTCATTGATGACTTCGAGGAGCTTGTAGATGGTAAGTTGCAGATCTCTACTCATGGAAATCAAAGCTGTTTCTACACCTCTGTTATATAGAGTCCAGTTGAACGTTTCCAGGAAAGGGCTTACCCCTTACATGGACAACCAGGGGTTGTTAAGGGAGTGGACAGAATGCAGGGAGGGCAGTGCTGACTGGAAGGGTAGTTTGATTGAGGTTGGGAGGCGTGGTGGCCGCGATGGCGTCTCAGCCGATTAGGGAAGAATAACTGTCGTTCCGGGGAGAATGGTGTCAATGTTTTGCTCATGGCCAGTGAATAGGTGGGAGCGGAACATAGACACTCTCCATCCAGAATGAACAAGGTGGTGGTTGTGTTCATGGAAAAAGTGAGTGTGCTTGCCTGCCTAGTTGTCGCTGGGAGTTTAGTGAGATGTGTGTTGGGGTTGATTTTAGAGGTCGACCGATTAATCGGAATGGCCGATTTCAAGTTTTCATAACAATCGGAAATCGGTATTTTTGGACACCGATTTGGCCAAATGTTTTATTATTATTATTTTTTACACCTTTACTTAACTAGGCAAGTCACGGTTAACGAGTCCAACGCTCTAACCACCTGCCTCTCATTGCACTCCCGAGGAGCCTGCCTTTTACGCGAATGCAGTAAGCCAAGGTAAGTTGTTAGCTAGCATTAAACTTATCTTATAAAAAACAATCAATCAATCATAATCACTAGTTAACTACACATGGTTGATATTACTAGTTTATCTAGCGTGTCCTGCGGTGTTGCATATAATCGATGCGGTGCACATTTGCGAAAAAGGACTGTCGTTGTTCCAACGTGTACCTAATCATAAACATGAATGCCTTTCTTAAAATCAATACACAAGTATATGTTTTTAAACCTGCATATTTAGTTAATATTGCCTGCTAACATGAATTTCTTTTAACTAGGGAAAATGTGGCACTTCTCTTGCAACAGAGTCAGGGTATATGCAGCAGTTTGGGCCGTCTGGCTCGTTGCGAACTGTGTGAAGACTATTTCTTCCTAACAAAGACAGCCAACTTCACCAAACGGGATAATTTAACAAAAGCGTTGCATTGATGTACCTAATCATAAACATCAATGCCTTTCTTAAAATCAATACACAGAAGTATATTTTTTTAAACCATCATATTTAGTTAAAAAATACATTCATGTAAGCAGGCAATATTAAACTAGGGAAATTGTGGCACTTCTCTTGCATTCATTGCACACAGAGTCCGGGTATATGCAACAGTTTGGGCTGCCTGGCTCGTTGCGAACTAAATTACGTAAAATTCTGGCAAATATGACATGACATTGAAGGTTGTGCAATGTAACACAAATATTTTGACTTATGGATGCCACCCGTTAGATAAAATACCGAACGGTTCTGTAATTCACTGAACGAATAAACGTTTTGTTTTCGAGATGATAGTTTCCGGATTCGACCATATTAATGACTTAAGGCTCGTATTTCTGTGTGTTATTATGTCTATGTTGTCTATGATTTGATAGAGCAGTTTGACTGAGCGATAGTAGGCACCAGCAGGCTCGTAAGCATTCATTCAAACAGCACTTTCGTGCGTTTTGCCAGCAGCTCTTCGGGAATGCTTCAAGCATTGCACTGTTTGACTTCAAGCCTATCAACTCCCGAGATTAGGCTGGTGTAACCGATGTGAAATGGCTAGCTAGTTAGCGGGGTGCGCGCTAATAGCGTTTCAAATGTCACTCGCTCTGAGACTTGGAGTAGTTGTTCCCCTTCATCTGCAAAGGCAGCGGCTTTTGTGGAGCGATGGGTAACGCTGCTTCGAGGGTGGCTGTTGTCGATGTGTTCCTGGTTCGAGCCCAAGTAGGAGCGAGGAGAGGGACGGAAGCTATACCGTTACACTGGCAATATTAAAGTGATTATAAGAACATCCAATAGTCAAAGGTATATGAAATACAAAACGTATAGAGAGAAATAGTCGTATAATGGTGCACGGGGTAATGGTACGCGGGGTTGAGCAGGTTGAGCAGGGGGAGGGGTGGTACGCGGGGTTGAGCAGGGGGAGGGGTGGTACGCGGGGTTGAGCAGGGGGAGGGGTGGTACGCGGGGTTGAGCAGGGGGAGGGGTGGTACGTGGGGTTGAGCAGGGGGAGGGGTGGTACGCGGGGTTAAGCAGGGGGAGGGGTGGTACGCGGGGTTGAGCAGGGGGAGGGGTGGTAAGCGGGGTTGAGCAGGGGGTTAAGTGGTACATGGGGAGGGATGGTACACTGGTTTCAGCAGGCGGAGGGGTGGTACGCGGGGTTAAGCAGGGGTAGGGGTGGTAAGCAGTGGTAGTAAGCAGTGGTAGTGGTGGTACATGGGGAGGGGTGGTACGCGGGGTTAAGCATGGGGAGGGGTGGTACGCGGGGTTAAGCAGGGGTGGTAAGCAGGGGTAGTGGTGGTACATGGGGAGGGATGGTACACTGGTTTCAGCAGGCGGAGGGGTGGTGCGCGGGGTTAAGCAGGGGGAGGGGTGGTACATGTGGAGGGATGGTACACTGGTTTCAGCAGGCGGAGGGGTGGTACGCGGGGTTAAGCAGGGGGAGGGGTGGTATGCGGGGTTAAGCAGGGGGAGGGGTGGTAAGCGGGGTTAAGCAGGGGGAGGGGTGGTACATGTGGAGGGATGGTACGCTGGTTTCAGCAGGCGGAGGGGTGGTACACTGGTTTCAGCAGGCGGAGGGGTGGTACGCGGGGTTAAGCAAGGGGAGGGGTGGTACGCGGGGTTAAGCAGTGGGAGGGGTGGTACACTGGTTTCAGCAGGTGGAGGGGTGGTGCGCGGGGTTAAGAAGGGATAGGGGTGGTGCGCGGGGTTAAGCAGGGGGAGGGGTGGTAAGCGGGGTTAAGCAGGGGGAGGGGTGGTACATGTGGAGGGATGGTACGCTGGTTTCAGCAGGCGGAGGGGTGGTAAGCGGGGTTAAGCAGGGGTAGTGGTGGTACATGTGGAGGGATGGTACGCTGGTTTCAGCAGGCGGAGGGGTGGTACGCAGGGTTAAGCAGGGGAAGGGGTTGTACGCAGGGTTAAGCAGGGGTAGGGGTGGTACATGGGGAGGGATGGTGCGCTGGGTTAAGCAGGGGGAGGGGTGGTACGCGGGGTTAAGCAGGGGGAGGGGTGGTAAGCGGGGTTAAGCAGGGGGTAGTGGTGGTAAGCAGGGTTAAGCAGGGGGAGGGGTGGTACATGTGGAGGGATGGTACGCTGGTTTCAGCAGGCGGAGGGGTGGTAAGCGGGGTTAAGCAGGGGTAGTGTTGGTACATGTGGAGGGATGGCACGCTGGGTTCAGCAGGCAGAGGGATGGTACGCGGGGTTAAGCAGGGGGAGGGGTGGTACGCAGGGTTAAGCAGGGGGAGGGGTGGTACGCAGGGTTAAGCAGGGGAAGGGGTTGTACGCGGGGTTAGGTAGGGGTGGTACATGGGGAAGGATGGTACACTGGTTTCAGCAGGCGGAGGGGTGGTACGCGGGGTTAAGCAGGGGGAGGGGTGGTAAGCGGGGTTAAGCAGGCGGTAGTGGTACGCGGGGTTAAGCAGGGGTAGGGGTGGTACGCGGGTTTAAGCAGGGGGAGGGGTGGTACATGGGGAGGGATGGTACACTGGTTTCAGCAGGCGGAGGGGTGGTACGCGGGGTTAAGCAGGGGGTAGTGGTACGCAGGGTTAAGCAGGGGGAGGGGTGGTAAGCAGGGTTAACCAGGGGGTTGTGGTGGTACATGGGGAGGGATGGTACGCGGGGTTAAGCAGGGGGAGGGGTGGTACGCAGGGTTAAGCAGGGGAAGGGGTTGTACGCGGGGTTAGGTAGGGGTGGTACATGGGGAAGGATGGTACACTGGTTTCAGCAGGCGGAGGGGTGGTGCGCGGGCTTAAGCAGGGGGAGGGGTGGTACGTGGGGTTAAGCAGGGGGAGGGGTGGTACATGGGGAGGGATGGTACACTGGTTTCAGCAGGCGGAGGGGTGGTGCGCGGTGTTAAGCAGGGGGAGGTGTGGTATGCGGGGTTAAGCAGGGGGGGGTGGTAAGCGGTGTTAAGCAGGGGTATTGGTAGTACATGGGGAGGGATGGTACGCTGGGTTCAGCAGGCAAAGGGGTGGTAAGCGGGGTTAAGCAGGGGGAGGGGTGGTACACGTGGAGGGATGGTACGCTGGTTTCAGCAGACGGAGGGGTGGTAAGCGGGGTTAAGCAGGGGTAGGGGTGGTAAGCAGGGGTAGTGGTGGTACATGGGGAGGGATGGTACACTGCGTTAAGCAGGTGGAGGGCTGGTAAGCGGGGTTAAGCAGGGGTAGGGCTGGTAAGCGGGGTTAAGCAGTGGTAGTGGTGGTACATGGGGAGGGATGGTACGCTGGTTTCAGCAGGCGGAGGGGTGGTAAGCGGGGTTAAGCAGGGGTAGGGGTGGTACGCGGGGTTGAGCAGGGGGAGGGGTGGTATGCGGGGTTGAGCAGGGGGAGGGGTGGTACGCGGGGTTAAGCAGTGGGAGGGGTGGTAAGCGGGGTTAAGCAGGGTTAGTGGTGGTACATGGGGAGGGATGGTACGCTGGTTTCAGCAGGCGGAGGGGTGGTACACTGGTTTCAGCAGGCGGAAGGGTGGTAAGCGGGGTTAAGCAGGGGGGGGGTGGTTGGTACGCGGGGTTAAGCAGGGGTAGGGGTGGTACGCGGGATTGAGCAGGGGGAGGGGTGGTTCATGGGGAGGGATGGTACACTGGTTTCAGCAGGCGGATGGGTGGTAAGCGGGGTTAAGCAGGGGTAGGGGTGGTAAGTAGTGGTGGTACATGGGGAGGGGTGGTGCGCTGGGTTAAGCAGGGGGAGGGGTGGTACGCGGGGTTAAGCAGGGGTAGGGATGGTAAGCGGGGTTAAGCAGGGGTATTGGTAGTACTTGGGGAGGGATGGTACACTGGTTTCAGCAGGCGGAGGGGTGGTACGCGGGGTTAAGCAGGGAGAGGGGTGGTACGCGGGGTTAAGCAGGGAGAGGGGTGGTACGCGGGGTTAAGCAGGCGGAGGGGTGGTAAGCGGGGTTAAGCAGGGGTAGGGGTGGTAAGCAGTGGTAGTGGTGGTACATGGGGAGGGGTGGTACGCGGGGTTAAGCAGGGGGAGGGGTGGTACGCGGGGTTAATCAGGGGGAGGGGTGGTACGCGGGGTTAAGCAGGGGGAGGGGTGGTAAGCGGGGTTAAGCAGGGGGGAGGGGTGGTAAGCAGGGTTAAGCAGGGGTAGGGGTGGTACATGGGGAGGGATGGTACACTGGTTTCAGCAGGCGGAGGGATGGTACGCGGGGTTAAGCAGGTGGAGGGATGGTATGCGCGGTTAAGCAGGTGGAGGGGTGGTATGCGGGGTTAAGCCGGGGGAGGGGTGGTACGCGGGGTTAAGCAGGGGTAGGGGTTAAACGGGGAGGGATGGTGCGCGGGGTTAAGCAGGGGGAGGGATGGTACGCGGGCTTAAGCAGGGGGAGGGGTGGTACGTGGGGTGAAGCACGGGGAGGGGTGGTACGCTTTGTTTGCTAGCACAGGTAGGTTGCAGTGTTTTGCGTGTGGGGACTTTGAGCACAAGAAGTTTACCTGCCCACGTAAGGTCCAGAGATGGGGAGATCGTGCAGACAAACGCATGCAGCAGGTGCTGGGACACATGGGGCAGAGGCTGGGGTTAACTCTGCTCTGAGGCAGGCTACTGGAGGGGATACCGGAGGAGAGGAGAGGAGAGTAGAGCTGGGCCAAGTGGTGGTGCATAGGCCATGGTTACGTACGCCTCTAGGAAGAGGGAATGCAACACCCTGTTACAACTCAACTCCCTGTGAAGCGAAAGAGGTATGGGACTGTAGGTGCGAGTAAGGATGACAAAGGCAGAGAGAGTGGTACCATTGTAATATGGGGAAAAGGGGCTGGACGGAACCAAAGCAAAGAAAGTAAATATCAAAGCCCCCCCTCTTCTATCTTACCTACTTACCCACTACTTACCTATCTAGCACCACCTGGTGCACGAACCAAATTACAGGGTGTTACGGGCATCCCCTTCCTCCACCCTTTCCTTCGACTTGGCATTGGAAGGTCTAGCCGTCTCCTCTCTTGAAGCCTCGTCATCTTTCAACTAGAAAATGTATTTCTTCACTAAACCCTCCCTGACTTGCACCAAAAGCTCAGCCTTTAGGGCTTTCTCAGGGATGAAGAGTCCATAATGGTCAGCTGTAGTACTCAGTCTGGTTAAACACTCGACCACTGCTACTCCCCCTTTCGAAATGCCTACAAGGCCCTCCCCCGCCCTTCGACAAATCAGATCACGACTCCATTTTTCGCCTCCTTTCCTATAGGCAGAAACCCAAACAGGAAGTACCCGTGCTAAGGTCTATTCAACGCTGGTCTGACCAATCGGAACCCATGCTTCAAGATTGTTTTGATCACACGGATACAAACCTTGTAGTTATAATCTCTAAGGCAATCAAATAGGCAAAATGTCAGATCAGAAACAGTGGAGTCGCAATTCAATGGCTCAGACATGAGATGTGACTGGGTCTATAGACAATCACGGATTACAAAGGGAAAACCAGCCACGTCGCGGACACCGATGTCTTGCTCTCGGACAAGCTAAACACTTTTTTCGCCCGCTTTGAGGATCACACAGTGCCACCGACCGCTCCCAAGGACTGTGGACTCTCTACGTCGCCAACGTGTGTAAGATATTTAAGCGTGTTATCCTAGCCGTGTCCTCAGAGCATGCGCAGACCAGCTGGCTGGTGTGTTTACAGACATATTCAATCTCTCCCTATCCCAGTCTGTTGTCCCAACTTGCTTCAAGGTGTCCACTATTGTTGCTGTACCCAAGAAGGCAAATGTAACTGAACAAAATGACTATCGCCCCGTAGCACTCACTTCTGTCATATGCTTTGAGATACTAGTTAAGTATAATATCCCCTCCACCCTACCTGTCACCCTAGACCCACTTCAGTTTGCATATCGCCCCAATAGATCCACAGATGATGCAATCACCATCACACTGCAAACTGCCCTATCCCATCTGGACAAGAGGAATACCTACATAAGAATGCTGTTCATTGACTGTAGCTCAGTGTTCGACACCATAGTACCCTCAAAGCTCCACATTAAGCTTGGGACCCTGGATCTGTGGGACCCTGGATCTGTGCAACCCTCCCTGTGCAACTGGGTCCTGGACTTCCTGATGGGCCGCCCCCAGGTGGTGAAGGTAGGAAACAATACCTCCACTTCACTGATCCTCAACACAGGGGCCCCACAAGGGTGAGTGCTCAGCCCCCTCCTGTACTCCCTGTCCACCCATGAATGTGCGGCCACATGCTCCTCCAGCTCAATCATCAGGTTTCCGACGACACAACAGTAGTGGGCCTGATTACCAACAATGACGAGATGGCCTACAGGGAGGAGGTGAGGGCCATGGTGGAGTGGTGCCATGAAAATAGCAGATTTGTATTTGTGGTCCTGGCAACTGGACCTTTCTTGGAACACAATATATTTGTCTTACTGAGATTTTCTGCCAGGGCCCAAGTCTGACAATCTGTTCAGAAGGTCTAGGTGCTTGGGGAAAGAAGCACCAGAACATCAGCAAACAGTAGACTATTCTACTGATTCTAGTTGGATGAGGCCCTGTCCTGCAGACTGTTCTAGTTCTCAAGCTGCATCCCTGTTCCACCCCACGACCCTTGGAAATAAATGTGTGTTTGTGTACATGGATTTTATAATGTTGTACGTTTTTTCCCAACACCACTTTCCATCAATTTATATAGCAGACCCTTCATGCCAAATTGATTCAACAAAGCATGAGAAGACTTTTCATTTGTTTTGGTTTGTTTTTTTGTCAATTAGGGTGTGCAGGGTGAATACATGGTCTGTCGTATGGTAATTTGGTAACAAGCCAATTTGATGTTTGCTCAGTACATTTGTTTTTCATGAGGAAATGTACAAGTCTGTCTCTCTTCTCCATCTTTCTCCTCCGTCTCTCTCCTTCCTCTCTCTCCTTCCTCTCTCTCTCTCCTTCCTCCATCTCTCTCTGTTCTCTGTTCGAACATGGATATGCTGGGGGTTAGGGATGCTGTATGCTTCTTTCACCTTGGATAAAGTATTAAAACATGTTAATTCTTTAGTTCAGCAGCCGGACCCTAACCAGCCCAAGGCGGAGGGGAACCAGATGTCCCCTCTAGCAGGCGAGCCTCTGGGTGTAGTGACCAACTGGCCTCCCTCCCTGCTGGCCTCCCTCCAGCGCTGGGGCATCACCCAGCCCAGGAGCCCCTGTCTCACTGCCCTGGACAACGCTGGTAAACCCGTGTACACTCTTACCTACGGCAAGCTGTGGACACGCAGCCAGAAACTGGCCTTCACGCTTCTGAACAAACTGAGCACAAGGAACGAGCCACTACTGCTGCCGGGAGATAGAGTGAGTGGTCTTTTTCTCTCCTATAGATGTCGAAGCAGCTTCTGTCTGTGTTAAAGCCAATCCTTTAGCCAGTATGTCACTGTGTCAAAGCAGCTATTGACAGTTTAGGTCGCATTAGTTGTATCTTCACAGTGGTTGTGTGTTCCTATAGACAGATGGTGACAGTATGTATCCTATAGGTTGATGGTGACAGTATGTATCCTATAGACAGATGGTGACAGTATGTGTCCTATAGACAGATGGTGACAGTATGTGTCCTATAGACAGATGGTGACAGTATGTGTCCTATAGACAGATGGTGACAGTATGTGTCCTATAGGTTGATGTTGACAGTATGTCTGTGTTTTCTTTAGGTTGCTCTAGTGTTCCCCAACAGTGACCCTGTGATGTTTATGGTGGCGTTCTATGGATGTCTGCTGGCAGAGCTGATCCCTGTGCCCATTGAGGTGCCCCTCACCAGGAAGGTAAGGACAGGACAGGGGAGGGGACATGGACTAGGTTTGTGTTGCCTACCTGCTCTCTGAAGGCATAGGAAACATGTTTACATTGCCAAAAGCAAGTGAAATGCTGTAGCTAATAAACAATGACACATTTACGTTACACTCACAACAGTTCCAAAATAATAGAGACATTTTGAATGTTACCTTTGTCTGTTTACAGGGCATTCGGAAAGTATTCAGACCCCTTTCCTTGTTCTACATTTTGTTACGTTACAGCTTTACTCTAAAATGGATTTTAAAAATGTTCCTCATCAATCTGGAAACAATACCCCATAATGACAAGGCGGAAACAGGTTTTTAGAAGTGTTTGCTAATTTATAAAGAATAGAAAACTGAAACACCTTATTTACATAAGTATTCAGACCCTTTGCTATGAGACTTGAAATTGAGCTCAGGTGCATCGTGTTTCCATTGATCATCCATGAGATGTTTCTACAACTTGATTGGAGTCCACCTGTGGTAAATTCAATTGCTTGGACATGATTTCAAAAGGCACACACCTGTCTATATACGGTCCCACAGTTGACAGTGCATGTCAGAGCAAAAACCAAGCCAAGAGGTCGAAGGAATTGTCCGTAGAGCTCAGAGACGAGATTGTGTCGAGGCACAGATTTGGGGAAGGATACCAAAAAATGTCTGCAGCATTGAAGGCCCCCAAGGACACATTGGCCTCAATCGTTTGTAAATGGGAGAAGTTTGGAACCACCAAGGCTCTTCCTAGATTTGGCCGCCCAGCCAAACTGAGCAATCGGGGGAGAAGATGGCCTCGGTCAGGCAGGTCAGGTCAGGATGGTCACTCTAACAGAGCTCCGGAGTTCCTCTGTGGCGATGGGAGAACTTTGCAGAAGGACAACCATCTCTGCAGCACTCCATAAATCAGGCCTTTATGGTAGAGTGGCCAGACGGATACCACTCAGTAAAAGGTACATGACAGCCTGCTTGGAGTTTGCCAAAAGGCACCTAAAGAACCCTCAGACAAGCAGAAACAAGATTCTCTTTAAATCTCTCGACGAAACCTGGCACCATCCCTACGGTGAAACATGTTGGTGACAGCATCATGCTGTGGGGATGTTTTTCAGCGGCAGGGACTAGGAGACTAGTCAGGATCGAGGGAAAGATGAACGGACCAAAGTACAGAGATCCTTGATGAAAACCTGCTCCAGAACTCTCAGGACCTCAGAATGGGGCAAAGGTTCACCATCCAACAGGACGACGACCCTAAGCACACAGCCAAGACAACAGTCAGGAATGGCTTCGGGAAACGTCTCTGAATGTCCTTGAGTGGCCCAGCCAGATCCCAGACTTGAACCCAATCGAACATCTCTGGAGAGCCTTGAAAATAACTGTGCAGCAACGCTCCCCATCCAACCTGACAGCGCTTGAGAGGATCTGCAGAGAAGAATGGGAGAAACTCCCCAAATTCAGGTGTGCCAAGCTTGTAGCGTCATACCCAAGAAGACTCAAAGCTGTAATTGCTGCCAAAGGTGTTTCAACAAAGTACTGAGTAAAGGGTCTGAATACTTATGGAAATGTGACATTTCAGTTTGTTAAATTGTATTAATTTGCAAACATTTCTAAAAAACATGTTTTTGCTTTGTCATTATTGTGTGTAGACTGATGGGGGAATGAATGCACTGTATTTTAAATGAATTTGGAAATGCAGCTGGCCAGTTGTTTGGAAATGCAGCTGACCAGTTGTTTGGAAATGCAGCTGACCAGTTGTTTGGACATGCAGCTGACCAGTTGTTTGGACATGCAGCTGACCAGTTGTTTGGACATGCAGCTGACCAGTTGTTTGGACATGCAGCTGGCCAGTTGTTTGGACATGCAGCTGGCCAGTTGTTTGGACATGCAGCTGGCCAGTTGTTTGGACATGCAGCTGGCCAGTTGTTTGGAAATGCAGCTGGCCAGTTGTTTGGAAATGCAGCTGGCCAGTTGTTTGGACATGCAGCTGGCCAGTTGTTTGGACATGCAGCTGGCCAGTTGTTTGGAAATCAGTTGGAATAAGTACAGAAGCCTAGGTAGTACAGTCATCTTGACAGAATGAATGCGACATGCTAATGAAATGAGAAGAGAATCCTTAGCGCGAGTGTTTTTTTAAAGTTATGTTTAAACAGAGCCTTAAATGAGCATGTGACCTTTATATAAAGACCTGATGTGAAACCTTAAACGGGAAACCTTCTGCTGACTGGTTAACTTCTTTGGGATAGAGGGAAGCATTTTCACTTTTGGATTAATAGCGTGCCCAGACTGAACTACCTCCTACTCAGTGCCAGTTGCTAATATATGCATATTATTAGTAGTATCGGATAGAAAACAATCTGAAGTTTCTTAAACTGTTTGAATGATGTATGTGAGTATAACAGAACTCATGTGGTGACTGGTTAATGGGGAGGAGCACACTTTTTGTCAGGTTTAACTTATGACCAGAACATTTCCCAAAACCTTGTAGCATGTCCAGAAGATAGGGAGTAGACTCCGTGGGGTTAGAGAGGGGGAGTAGACTCCGTGGGGTTAGAGAGGGGGAGTAGACTCCGTGGGGTTAGAGAGGGGGAGTAGACTCCGTGGGGTTAGAGAGGGGGAGTAGACTCCGTGGGGTTAGAGAGGGGGAGTAGACTCCGTGGGGTTAGAGAGGGGGAGTAGACTCCGTGGGGTTAGAGAGGGGGAGTAGACTCCGTGGGGTTAGAGAGGGGGAGTAGACTCCGCGGGGTTAGAGAGGGGGAGTAGACTCCGCGGGGTTAGAGAGGGGGAGTAGACTCCGCGGGGTTAGAGAGGGGGAGTAGACTCCGCGGGGTTAGAGAGGGGGAGTAGACTCCGCGGGGTTAGAGAGGGGAGTAGACTCCGCGGGGTTAGAGAGGGGGAGTAGACTCCGCGGGGTTAGAGAGGGGGAGTAGACTCCGCGGGGTTAGAGAGGGGGAGTAGACTCCGCGGGGTTAGAGAGGGGAGTAGACTCCGCGGGGTTAGAGAGGGGGAGTAGACTCCGCGGGGTTAGAGAGGGGGAGTAGACTCTGCGGGGTTAGAGAGGGGGAGTAGACTCTGCGGGGTTAGAGGGGGGGAGTAGACTCTGCGGGGTTAGAGGGGGGGAGTAGACTCTGCGGGGTTAGAGGGGGGAGTAGACTCTGCGGGGTTAGAGGGGGGAGTAGACTCTGCGGGGTTAGAGGGGGGGAGTAGACTCTGCGGGGTTAGAGGGGGGGAGTAGACTCTGCGGGGTTAGAGGGGGGGAGTAGACTCTGCGGGGTTAGAGGGGGGGAGTAGACTCTGCGGGGTTAGAGGGGGGGAGTAGACTCTGCGGGGTTAGAGGGGGGAGTAGACTCTGCGGGGTTAGAGGGGGGGAGTAGACTCTGCGGGGTTAGAGGGGGGGGAGTAGACTCTGCGGGGTTAGAGGGGGGGAGTAGACTCTGCGGGGTTAGAGGGGGGAGTAGACTGCGGGGTTAGAGGGGGGGAGTAGACTCTGCGGGGTTAGAGGGGGGGAGTAGACTCTGCGGGGTTAGAGGGGGGGAGTAGACTCTGCGGGGTTAGAGGGGGGGAGTAGACTCTGCGGGGTTAGAGGGGGGGAGTAGACTCTGCGGGGTTAGAGGGGGGAGTAGACTCTGCGGGGTTAGAGGGGGGAGTAGACTCTGCGGGGTTAGAGGGGGGGAGTAGACTCTGCGGGGTTAGAGGGGGGGAGTAGACTCTGCGGGGTTAGAGGGGGGGAGTAGACTCTGCGGGGTTAGAGGGGGGAGTAGACTCTGCGGGGTTAGAGGGGGGGAGTAGACTCTGCGGGGTTAGAGGGGGGGAGTCGACTCTGCGGGGTTAGAGGGGGGGAGTCGACTCTGCGGGGTTAGAGGGGGGAGTCGACTCTGCGGGGTTAGAGGGGGGAGTCGACTCTGCGGGGTTAGAGGGGGGAGTAGACTCTGCGGGGTTAGAGGGGGGAGTAGACTCTGCGGGGTTAGAGGGGGGGAGTAGACTCTGCGGGGTTAGAGGCGGGGGAGTAGACTCTGCGGGTTAGAGGGGGGGAGTAGACTCTGCGGGGTTAGAGGGGGGAGTAGACTCTGCGGGGTTAGAGGGGGGGAGTAGACTCTGCGGGGTTAGAGGGGGGGAGTAGACTCTGCGGGGTTAGAGGGGGGGAGTAGACTCTGCGGGGTTAGAGGGGGGGGAGTAGACTCTGCGGGGTTAGAGGGGGGGGAGTAGACTCTGCGGGGTTAGAGGGGGGGGAGTAGACTCTGCGGGGTTAGAGGGGGGGAGTAGACTCTGCGGGGTTAGAGGGGGGGAGTAGACTCTGCGGGGTTAGAGGGGGGAGTAGACTCTGCGGGGTTAGAGAGGGGGAGTAGACTCTGCGGGGTTAGAGAGGGGGAGTAGACTCCGCGGGGTTAGAGAGGGGGAGTAGACTCCGCGGGGTTAGAGAGGGGGAGTAGACTCCGCGGGGTTAGAGAGGGGGAGTAGACTCCGCGGGGTTAGAGAGGGGGAGTAGACTCCGCGGGGTTAGAGAGGGGAGTAGACTCCGCGGGGTTAGAGAGGGGGAGTAGACTCCGCGGGGTTAGAGAGGGGGAGTAGACTCTGTGGGTTAGAGAGGGGGAGTAGACTCTGTGGGGTTAGAGAGGGGGAGTAGACTCTGTGGGGTTAGAGAGGGGGAGTAGACTCTGCGGGGTTAGAGAGGGGGAGTAGACTCTGCGGGGTTAGAGAGGGGGAGTAGACTCTGCGGGGTTAGAGAGGGGGGAGTAGACTCTGCGGGGTTAGAGAGGGGGAGTAGACTCTGCGGGGTTAGAGAAGGGGAGTAGACTCTGCGGGGTTAGAGAAGGGGAGTAGACTCCGCGGGGTTAGAGAGGGGGAGTAGACTCTGCGGGGTTAGAGAGGGGGTAAAGGAGACTCCGCGGGGTTAGAGAGGGGGTAAAGGAGACTCCGTGGTGTTAGAGAGGGGGTAAAGGAGACTCCGCGGGGTTAGAGAGGGGGTAAAGGAGACTCCGCGGGGTTAGAGAGGGGGTAAAGGAGACTCCGTGGGGTTAGAGAGGGGGTAAAGGAGACTCCGCGGGGTTAGAGAGGGGGTAAAGGAGACTCCGCGGGGTTAGAGAGGGGGTAAAGGAGACTCCGCGGTGTTAGAGAGGGGGTAAAGGAGACTCCGCGGGGTTAGAGAGGGGGTAAAGGAGACTCCGCGGGGTTAGAGAGGGGTAAAGGAGACTCCGCGGGGTTAGAGAGGGGGTAAACGTGAACGTGATCAAGACAGAGACAAGAGCTGCTCCGCCATGGGTCAGACAAGGAGCTCCTCCTCCTCCGTGGATCAGACAATGAGCTCCTCCTCCTCCTCCGTGGATCAGACGATGAGCTCCTCCTCCTCCGTGGATCAGACGATGAGCTCCTCCTTCTCCGCCGTGGATCAGACAATGAGCACCTCCTCCGCCGTGGATCAGACAATGAGCTCCTCCTCCTCCACTGTGGATCAGACAAGGAGCTCCTCCATGGACCAGAATAATTTTCGTATTCTAAAAATGAGTAACGTTAATGCACAATCAATCTCCTCACACTATCAAATAATGAGAGTTGAGGTCAGGAAGTGTTGCAATCAAGTCTTAGAAACATGGAGCTTCATCCCAATTAGGACCATAGAGGTTAGCCAGAACATCCTGTGTGTTAAACAATTTCCCCATAACATGTCTGCCAGTTAGTATCTGAAATGACTTGGGAGGAAACAAACAGGGTGCCTTTTCTGAACTAAAGAGAAGATGGCTGCTCTAAGGCCTTAACACCAAAGTTGAATGGACATTTTTGGTCAACCCATCTTCTCCTTAGTTTAGCGTGGTCGCTGGACCGGAGATGGGTCTCTTGGGGAAAAAAACAAATTCCGTTCTTAAAGACTTAAGATGAGCATACAATCGACTATGCTTGACCACATGGTTAATTCCTTTTAAGTTCCAACTGATATAGCTAGTGGAGCCTGGAGTACGTGATTTAGGCATAGTCATTAGAAATTAATAAGGTCACATAGTCATTAGAAATTAATGGAAGTAAGGTCACATGGCCAGTGTGTTGAAAGGACAGAGTAATAAGATAAAAGAAAATACCTTATTACCTTGGACCCCAATGCTGGCCTTCCCCCTGTTGGAAGGCTGCATGTTCCTCTCCTACACGAAATAAAATACTACCATGTTAAGCCTAACCTCAGTAGAGTCTATCCAGGGGCAACGTTTAATGCTTTTTTCATTTCACCTTTATTTGACCAGGTAGGCTAGTTGAGAATAGGTTTTCATTTACAACTGTGACCTGGCCAAGATAAAGCAAAGCAGTGTGACACAAACAACACAGAGTTACACATAAACAAACGTACAGTCAATAACACAATAGAAAAACATACAGTTGAAGTCAGAAGTTTACATGCACTTCGGTTGGAGTCATTAAAACTCATTTTTCAACCACTCCACAAATTCTTGTTAACAAACTATAGTTTTGGCAAGTCGGTTAGGACATCTACTTTGTGCATGACACAAGTCATTTTTCCAACAATTGTTTACAGACAGATTATTACACTTATAATTCACAGTATCACAATTCCAGTGGGTCAGAAGTTTACATACACTAAGTTGACTGTACCTTTAAACAGCTTGGACAATTCCAGAAAAATATGTCATGGCTTTAGAAGCTTCTGATAGGATAATTGACATAATTTGAGTCAATTGGAGGTGTACCTGTGGATGTATTTCAAGGCCTACCTTCAAACTCAGTGCCTCTTTGCTTGGCATCATGGGAAAATAAAAATAAATCAGCCAAGACTTCAGAAAATAAATTGTAGATCTCCACAAGTCTGGTTCATCCTTGGGAGCAATTTCCAAATGCCTGAAGGTATCACGTTCATCTGTACAAACAATATTATGCAAGTATAAACACCATGGGACCACGCAGCCGTCATACCACTCAGGAAGGAGACGCGTTCTGTCTCGCGTTCTGTCTCCTAGAGAACGAGAAAAGTGCAAATCAATCCATGAACAACTGGAAAGGACCTTGTGAAGATGCTTTAGGAAATGGGTACAAAAGTATCTATATCCACAGTAAAATAAGTTCTATATCAACATAACCTGAAAGGCTGCTCAGCAAGGAAGATGCCACTGCTCCAAAACCAACATAAAAAAGCCAGACTACGGTTTCTAACTGCACATGGGGACAGAGATTGTACTTTTTGGAGAAATGTCCTCTGGTCTGATGAAACAAAAATTGGACTGTTTAACCATATTGACCATCGTTACCCTAGCCCCCGACACATAAACTACCACAGCATAAATACTGGAGGCTGAGACAGGAGGGGTCTCTCCACACTGACTCTTTACCGGTACCCCCTGTATATAGCCTCCACATTGACTCTGTACCGGTACTCCCTGTATATAGCCTCCACATTGACTCTGTACCGGTACTCCCTGTATATAGCCTCCACATTGACTCTGTACCGGTACTCCCTGTATATAGCCTCCACATTGACTCTGTACCGGTACTCCCTGTATATAGCCTCCACATTGACTCTGTACCGGTACTCCCTGTATATAGCCTCCACATTGACTCTGTACCGGTACCCCCTGTATATAGCCTCCACATTGACTCTGTACCGGTACCCCCTGTATATAGCCTCCACATTGTAATGTCATTTTCTTGTTACCTTTGATTATTATTATTATTATAGTATTTTTTTACTTTAGTTTATTTAGTAAATATTTTCTTAAATCTATTCCTTGAATTACATTGTTGGTTAAGGGCTTGTAAGTAAGCATTTCACGATTAGGTCTACCCCTTCAATGCATGTGACAAATAAAATGTGATTTAATTTTGATTCTTCATTCACAAGCTCTCTTGCTCTCTCTCTCTCTTTCTCTCTCTCTCTTGCTCTCTCTCTCGCTCTCTTTCTCTCTTGCTCTCTCTCTCGCTCTCTTTCTCTCTTGCTCTCTCTCTTGCTCTCTCTCTCTCTTGCTCTCTCTCTCTCTTGCTCTCTCTCTCTCTTGCTCTCTCTCTCTCTTGCTCTCTCTCTCTCTTGCTTTCTCTTGCTCTCGCTCGCTCTCTCGCTCGCTCTCTCGCTCGCTCTCTTGCGCTCTCTTGCTCGCTCTCTTGCGCTCTCTTGCGCTCTCTTTCGCTCTCTTTCTCGCTCCCTTCGCTCTCTTTCGCGCTCTCTTTCGCTCTCTTTCGCTCTCTTTCTCGCTCTCTTTCTCGCTCTTTCGCTCTCTTTCTCGCTCTTTCGCTCTCTTTCTCGCTCTCTTTCTCGCTCTTTCGCTCTCTTTCTCGCTCTCTTTCGCTCTCTTTCTCTCTCTTTCTCGCTCTCTCTTGCTCTCTTGCTCTCGCTCGCTCGCTCTCTTGCTCTCGCTCGCTCTCGCTCGCTCTCTCTCTCTGTCTCTCGCTCGCTCTCTTGCTCTCTGTCTCATATTCATATTCATATTCATAGGATGCAGGCAGCCAGCAGATAGGTTTCCTGTTGGGCAGCTGTGGGGTGACTCTGGCTCTGACTACTGATGCCTGTCAGAAGGGCTTGCCTAAAGCACAGACTGGAGAGGTGGTCACGTTTAAAGGTAGGAGCTAAAACACAGTGTACAGAATATCTGATTCATGACTAAAATGTATAATGTTACAGGCTGGCCACGGTTGCTGTGGTTCGTAACAGATGGGAAGCACGTTGTAAAGCCGCCCAAAGACTGGCACCCCACCATCAGGGAAGCTAACAATGAGATTGCCTATATAGAGGTGAGTACTATATATATACTATGTTCTTCCCTAGTATGGAGGTGAGTACTGTAGTCAGTAATGTCTATCATAGATGTAAATGTTGTTAAACTAAACTCATGTTGGTTAAACTAAACTCAGCAAAAAAAGAAACGTGCCTTTTTCAGGACCCTTGTTTAGTTGTTGTCTCTTCGCTACAACTCCCGTACGGGCTCGGGAGAGCCGAAGGTTGAAAGTCATGCGTCCTCCGATACACAACCCAACCAAGCCGCACTGCTTCTTAACACAGTGTGCATCCAACCCGGAAGCCAGCCGCACCAATGTGTCAGAGGAAACACAGTGCACCTGGCAACCTTGGTTAGCGCGCACTGCGCCCTGCCCGGCCCGCCATAGGAGTCGCTGGTGCGCGATGAGACAAGGACATCCCTACCGGCCAACCCCTCGCTAACCCGGGCGACGCTAGGCCAATTGTGCGTCGCCCCACGGACCTCCCGGTCGCAGCCGGTTACGACAGAGCCTGGGCGCGAACCCAGAGTCTTTGATGGCACAGCTGGCGCCCTTAACCACTGCACCACCAGGGAGGCCCCAGGACCCTGTCTTTCAAAGATAATTTGTAAAAATCCAAATAACTTCCGATCTTCATTGTAAAGGTTTTAATCACTGTTTCCCATGCTTGTTCAATGAACCATGAAAAATGAATGAACATGCACCTGTGGAACGGTCGTCAAGACACTAGCAGCTTACAGACAGTAGGTAATTAAGGTCACAGTTATGAAAACTTAGGACACTATAGAAGCCTTTCCACTGACTCTGAAAAACACAAAGAAAGATGCCCAGGGTCCCTGCTCATCTGCGTGAATGTGCCTTAGGCATGTTGCAAGGAGGCATGAGGACTGCAGATGTGACCAGGGCAATAAATTGCAATATCTGTACTGTGAGACACCTACGACTGCGCTACAGGGAGACAGGACGGACTGCTGTTCATCCTCGCAGTGTCAGACCACGTGTAACAACACCTGCACAGGATCAGTACATCCGAACATCACACCTGCCGGACAGGTACAGGATGGCAACAACAACTGCCCGAGTTACACCAGGAATGTACAATCCCTCCACCAGTGCTCAGACTGTCCTCAATAGACTGAGAGAGGCTGGACTGAGGGATTGTAGGCTTGTTGTAAGGCAGGTCCTCACCAGACATCGCCGGCAATAACGTCGCCTATGGGCACAAACCCACCGTCGCTGGACCAGACAGGACTGGCAAAAAGTGCTCTTCACTGACTAGTCGCGGTTTTGTCTCACCAGGGGTGATGGTAGGATTTGCGTTTATTGTTGAAGGAATGAGCGTTACACCGAGGCCTGTACTCTGGAGCGAGATCGATTTGGAGGTGGAGGGTCCGTCATGGTCTGGCGCAGTGTGTCACAGCATCATCGGACTAAGCTTGTTGTCATTGCAGGCAATCTCAACGCTGTGTATTACAGGGAAGATATCCTCCTCCCTCATGTGGTACCCTTCCTGCAGGCTCATCCTGACACGACCCTCCAGCATGACAATGCCACCAGCCATACTGCTCGTTCTGTGAGTGATTTCCTGCAAAACAGGAATGTCAGTGTTCTGCCATGGCCAGCAAAGAGCCTGGATCTCAATCCCATTTAGCACGTCTGTGACCTGTTGGATCGGAGGGTGAGGGCTAGGGCCATTCCCCCCCCAGAAATGTCCGGGAACTTACAGGTGCCTTGGTGGAAGAGTGGGGTAACATCTCACAGCAAGAACTGGCAAATCTGGTGCAGTCCATGAGGAGGAGATGCACTGCAGTACTTAATGCAGCTGGTGTCCACATCAGATACTGACTGTTACTTTTGCTTTTGACTCCCCTTTTGTTCAGGGACACGTTATTCAATGTATGTTCCACATGTCTGTGGAACTTGTTCAGTTTGTCTCAGTTGTTGAATCTTGTTATGTTCATACAAATATTTACACATGTTCAGTTTGCTGAAAATAACACAGTTGACATTGAGAGGACGTTTCTTTTTTTGCTGAGTTTAGATGTAAATCTAACTATGATTAATACTGTCTTTAATAGTGGGTAAACTAGATGTAAATGTTGTTTAATACTGTCTTTAATAGTGGGTAAATGTGATGTAAATGTTTATTACTGTCTTTAATAGTGGGTAAACTAGATGTAAATGTTGTTTATTACTGTATTTAATAGTGGTAAACTAGATGTACAGTGGGGCTAAAACGTATTTAGTCAGCCACCAATTGTGCAAGTTCTCCCACTTAAAAAGATGAGAGGCCTGTAATTTTCATCATAGGTACACTTCAACTATGACAGACAAAATTAGAAAAAGAAATCCAGAAAATCACATTGTAGGATTTTTTATGAATTTATTTGCAAATTATGGTGGAAAATAAGTATTTGGTCAATAACAAAAGTTTATCTCAATACTTTGTTATATACCCTTTGTTGGCAATGTTGAATTTTTATTTATTATATTTTTTACCTTTATTTTACTAGGCAAGTCAGTTAAGAACAAATTCTTATTTTCAATGACGGCCTAGGAACATCAGGGGCAGAACGATAGATTTGTACCTTGTCAGCTCGGGGATTCGAACTTGCAACCTTTCGGTTACTAGTCGGTTACTACTCCTTACTCCTTTCTCTAACCACTAGGCTACCCTGCCGCCCCAGGCCTCTTTTTAAGTGGGAGAACTTGCACAATTGGTGGCTGACTAAATACTTTTTTGCCCCACTGTAAATCTAACTGTATAGTGTTTTCTGCAGTACAAGACCAGTAAGGAGGGGAGCACAATGGGTATAACTGTCTCTCATCCAGCCATGCTAGCCCACTGTCACGCCCTCACACAGGCCTGTGGATACACTGAGGGTGAGTCTCTGTGTTACAAGGTCAGTCCCCCGTTGAGGAGGAATGCAAGACCGCCTCTCCCCCCAGGCTTTTTGCTGTTCTCCTACCTCTCTCTCCTTTCTCTTCCCTCCTCCCTCCCTCCCTCCTGCTCTCTCCTCTCCTCCCTCCCTCCTCTCTTCCTTTTCTCCTTCATCCCTCTCCTCCCTCTCTCTCATCTCCTCCTCGCTCCTCTATCTCCTCCTCGCTCCTCTATCTCCTCCCTCTGCCTCTCCTTCTATCTTCTCCTATCTCCTCCCCCCTCTCTCTCCTCTCCTCCCTCTATATCTCATCCCCCCCTCTGGCTCTCCTCCCCTCCCTCCTCTATCTCCTCCCCCCTCATTCTCTCCTCTCCTCCCTCCTCTATATCTTCTCCTATCTCCTCCCCCTTCATTCTCTCCTCCCTCCTCTGTATCTTCTCCTTTCTACTCCCCCCTCTGTCTTCTCTCCTCCCCCTCTTTATCTCCTTCCTCTTTCTCCTCGCTCTTCTATATCTCCTCCCTCTGTCTCCTACTTGATCTCCTCCCCTTTCTCTCTCCTCTCCTCGCTCCTCCATATATCTGCTCCCTCCTGTCTCCTCTCTCCTCCCTCTGTATCGCCTCTCCTCCCTCAGCTGTATCGCCTCTCCTCCCTCAGCTGTATCGCCTCTCCTCCCTCAGCTGTATCGCCTCTCCTCCCTCAGCTGTATCGCCTCTCCTCCCTCAGCTGTATCGCCTCTCCTCCCTCAGCTGTATCTCCTCTCCTCCCTCAGCTGTATCGCCTCTCCTCCCTCAGCTGTATCGCCTCTCCTCCCTCAGCTGTATCGCCTCTCCTCCCTCAGCTGTATCGCCTCTCCTCCCTCAGCTGTATCTCCTCTCCTCCCTCAGCTGTATCGCCTCTATCTCCTCTCCTTCCTCCCTCCCTCTGTTGTTCCCCCCCCACTCTCTCCTCCCTCCCTCCTGTCTCTCCTCACCTCATCCCTGCTATCTATTTTCCCTTCCTTTGTCTCACCTCCCTCTCTCCTCCCCTCTCCCTCCCTCCCTCTCCTCCCTCTAGCCATCCCTCCCTTCCCTCTCTCCTTTCCTCCCTTCTTATCTCCTCTCCTCTCCCTCTCTCTTTCCTCTCCTCTCCCTCTCTCTCTTTCCATCCCTCTTCTCTCCTCTATCATCAAATCAAATGTATTTATAAAGCCCTTCTTACATCAGCTGATGTCTCAAAGTGCTGTACAGAAACCCAGCCTAAAACTCCAAACAGCAAGCAATGCAGGTGTAGAAGCACCTTCTCTCCTCTCCTCCCTCCTTCCATCTCTCCTCTCTCCTCCCCTCCCTCCTTCCATCTCTCCTCTCTCCTCCCTCCCTCCTTCCATCTCTCCTCCCTCCCTCCCTCGTCTCTCCTCCCTCCTCTCCTCCCGTTGTCTCTCCTCTCCTCTCCTCTCCTCTCCTCTCCTCCCTCCCTACCTCCCTCTCTCTCCCTTCTCCCTCTCACTCTCCTGTCTTTCCTCTCTTCTCCCTCCCCTCTCTCTCCGCCTCCTCCCTCTTTATCTCCTCCCTTTTTAAAATGTTTTCTCAAAATAAGCGGAGTTGTACAGTTAAAGGTCAAATACACCGCATTTCAGTAATAATCTAATGAATTCAGGGCTTTTCAAGTTATTCCTAGGCTGAATATAAGCCTTCCACAAACACAAAGCCCACTAATAATTAAAGTATTTCATGAAAATAGTTAAACATGCTTTTTTTGCAATTTTATACTCTACCTACATATTACCTCAATTACCTTGGCTAACCGGTGCCCCCGCGCATTGACTCTGTACCGGTACCCCCTGTATATAGCCTCCACATTGACTATGTACCGGTACCCCCTGTATATAACCTCCAAATTGACTATGTACCGGTACCCCCTGTATATAGCCTTCACATTGACTCTGTACATAGTAGAGGTCGACCGATTAATTAGGGCCGATTTCAAGTTTTCATTACAATCGGAAATCGGTATTTTTGGGCACCGATTTTGCCGATAAAAAAAATATATATATATATATAATAAATATATATACCTTTATGTAACTAGGAAAGTCAGTTAAGAACACATTCTTATCTTCAATGACTGCCTAGGAACGTTGGGTTAACTGCCTCGATCAGGGGCAGAACGACAGATTTTCACCTTGTCAACTCGGGGAACCAATCTTGCAACCTTACAGTTAACAAGTCCAACGCTCTAATCATTGCACTCCACGAGTAGCCTGCCTGTTACGCGAACGCAGTAGAAGCCAAGGTAAATTGCTAGCTAGAATTAAACACGGACCCATTTCGCATGCAGGCAATGAGGCAGTGATCGCTGAGAACCTGGTTGAAGACAGCAGAGGTGTTGTTTTCGTTTTGTTTTTTGTTGTACCCCCTGTATATAACCTCCACATTGACTCTGTACCGGTACACCCTGTATATAGCCTCCACATTGACTCTGTACTGGTATCCCCTGTATATAGCCTCCACATTGACTCTGTACCCCCTGTATATAGCCTCCACATTGACTCTGTACCGGTACACCCTGTATATAGCCTCCACATTGACTCTGTACCAGTACCCCCTGTATATAGCCTCCACATTGACTCTGTACCGGTACACCCTGTATATAGCCTCCACATTGACTCTGTACCGGTACCCCCTGTATATAGCCTCCACATTGACTCTGTACCGGTACCCCCTGTATATAGCCTCCACATTGACTCTGTACCGGTACCCCCTGTATATAGCCTCCACATTGACTCTGTACCGGTACCCCCTGTATATAGCCTCCACATTGACTCTGTACCGGTACCCCCTGTATATAGCCTCCACATTGACTCTGTACCGCTACCCCCTGTATATAGCCTCCACATTGACTCTGTACCGGTACCCCCTGTATATAGCCTCCACATTGACTCTGTACCGGTACCCCCTGTATATAGCCTCCACATTGACTCTGTACCGTAATACCCTGTATATAGCCTCCACATTGACTCTGTACCGGTACCCCCTGTATATAGCCTCCACATTGACTCTGTACCGTAATACCCTGTATATAGCCTCCATATTGACTCTGTACCGGTACCCCCTGTATATAGCCTCCATATTGACTCTGTACCGGTACCACCTGTATATAGCCTCCACATTGACTCTGTACCGGTACCCCCTGTATATAGCCTCCACATTGACTCTGTACCGGTACCCCCTGTATATAGCCTCCACATTGACTCTGTACCGGTACCCCTGTATATAGCCTCCACATTGACTCTGTACCGGTACCCCCTGTATATAGCCTCCACATTGACTCTGTACCGGTACCCCCTGTATATAGCCTCCACATTGACTCTGTACCGGTACCCCCTGTATATAGCCTCCACATTGACTCTGTACCGGTACCCCCTGTATATAGCCTCCACATTGACTCTGTACCGGTACACCCTGTATATAGCCTCCACATTGACTCTGTACCGGTACACCCTGTATATAGCCTCCACATTGACTCTGTACCGGTACACCCTGTATATAGCCTCCACATTGACTCTGTACCGGTACACCCTGTATATAGCCTCCACATTGACTCTGTACCGGTACCCTCTGTATATAGCCTCCACATTGACTCTGTACCGGTACCCCCTGTATATAGCCTCCACATTGACTCTGTACCGGTACCCCCTGTATATAGCCTCCACATTGACTCTGTACCGGTACCCCCTGTATATAGCCTCCACATTGACTCTGTACTGTAATACCCTGTATATAGCCTCCACATTGACTCTGTACCGGTACCCCCTGTATATAGCCTCCACATTGACTCTGTACCGGTACCCCCTGTATATAGCCTCCACATTGACTCTGTACCGGTACCCCCTGTATATAACCTCCACATTGACTCTGTACCGGTACTCCCTGTATATAGCCTTCACATGGACTCTGTACCGGTACACCCTGTATATAGCCTCCACATTGACTCTGTACCGTAATACCCTGTATATAGCCTCCACATTGACTCTGTACCGTAATACCCTGTATATAGCCTCCACATTGATTCTGTACCAGTACATTCCACATTGACTCTGTACCGGTACCCCCTGTATATAGCCTCCACATTGACTCTGTACCGGTACCCCCTGTATATAGCCTCCACATTGACTCTGTATCGGTACCCCCTGTATATAGCCTCCACATTGACTCTGTACCGGTACCCCCTGTATATAGCCTCCGCATTGACTCTGTACCGGTACCCCCTGTATATAGCCTCCACATGGACTCTGTACCGGTACCCCCTGTATATAGCCTCCACATTGACTCTGTACCGGTACCCCCTGTATATAGCCTCCACATTGACTCTGTATCGGTACCCCCTGTATATAGCCTCCACATTGACTCTGTATCGGTACCCCCTGTATATAGCCTCCACATTGACTCTGTATCGGTACCCCCTGTATATAGCCTCCACATTGACTCTGTACCGGTACCCCCTGTATATAGCCTCCACATTGACTCTGTACCGGTACCCCCTGTATATAGCCTCCACATTGACTCTGTATCGGTACCCCCTGTATATAGCCTCCACATGGACTCTGTACCGGTACCCCCTGTATATAGCCTCCACATTGACTCTGTACCGGTACCCCCTGTATATAGCCTCCACATTGACTCTGTATCGGTACCCCCTGTATATAGCCTCCACATTGACTCTGTACCGGTACCCCCTGTATATAGCCTCCACATTGACTCTGTACCGGTACCCCCTGTATATAGCCTCCACATTGACTCTGTATCGGTACCCCCTGTATATAGCCTCCCCATTGACTCTGTACCGGTACCCCCTGTATATAGCCTCCACATTGACTCTGTACCGGTACCCCCTGTATATAGCCTCCCCATTGACTCTGTATCGGTACCCCCTGTATATAGCCTCCCCATTGACTCTGTACCGGTACCCCCTGTATATAGCCTCCACATTGACTCTGTACCGGTACCCCCTGTATATAGCCTCCACATTGACTCTGTATCGGTACCCCCTGTATATAGCCTCCACATTGACTCTGTACCGGTACCCCCTGTATATAGCCTCCACATTGACTCTGTACCGGTACCCCCTGTATATAGCCTCCACATTGACTCTGTATCGGTACCCCCTGTATATAGCCTCCCCATTGACTCTGTACCGGTACCCCCTGTATATAGCCTCCACATTGACTCTGTACCGGTACCCCCTGTATATAGCCTCCACATTGACTCTGTATCGGTACCCCCTGTATATAGCCTCCCCATTGACTCTGTACCGGTACCCCCTGTATATAGCCTCCACATTGACTCTGTACCGGTACCCCCTGTATATAGCCTCCACATTGACTCTGTATCGGTACCCCCTGTATATAGCCTCCACATTGACTCTGTATCGGTACCCCCTGTATATAGCCTCCACATTGACTCTGTATCGGTACCCCCTGTATATAGCCTCCACATTGACTCTGTACCGGTACCCCCTGTATATAGCCTCCACATTGACTCTGTACCGGTACCCCCTGTATATAGCGTCCACATTGACTCTGTATCGGTACCCCCTGTATATAGCCTCCACATTGACTCTGTATCGGTACCCCCTGTATATAGCCTCCACATTGACTCTGTATCGGTACCCCCTGTATATAGCCTCCACATTGACTCTGTACCGGTACCCCCTGTATATAGCCTCCACATTGACTCTGTATCGGTACCCCCTGTATATAGCCTCCACATTGACTCTGTACCGGTACCCCCTGTATATAGCCTCCACATGGACTCTGTATCGGTACCCCCTGTATATAGCCTCCACATTGACTCTGTATCGGTACCCCCTGTATATAGCCTCCACATTGACTCTGTATCGGTACCCCCTGTATATAGCCTCCACATTGACTCTGTATCGGTACACCCTGTATATAGCCTCCACATTGACTCTGTATCGGTACCCCCTGTATATAGCCTCCACATTGACTCTGTATCGGTACCCCCTGTATATAGCCTCCACATTGACTCTGTACCGGTACCCCCTGTATATAGCCTCCACATTGACTCTGTATCGGTACCCCCTGTATATAGCCTCCACATTGACTCTGTATCGGTACCCCCTGTATATAGCCTCCACATTGACTCTGTATCGGTACACCCTGTATATAGTTTCGCTATTGTTATTTTACTGCTCTTTAATTATTTGTTGTTTTTAACTGCATTGTTGGTTGTAAGTCAGCAGTTCACTGTATGATTGTCGTCGGCGCATGGGACAGATTTTGATCTGGATTTCAAGTCTGTGAAAATACCCTTTTTTTTGTTACAAATGTAACTACATCCATGCATACTGCACATTCACCAATAACTTATTGGAGCAGGCATTAGGCGAAAGAACATCTCATCAGCAACCTCTCAAGCCCACGTAGCCAGCTAATCTTTACATTTCAAGTTTAGGCAGCTTGGATCTATTTGCTAGCTAACAAGGTATAACAGTTGAATTGTTATGAACACTCTTCTGTCCGTCTCCAACTGTTTGAAAAGCCTGTCCACTTTGTTCAGATGTTGAAAATCAAGTGGCCTACCTCATTTCTCAGAATGAGAACGAGTTGCCAGTTCCTTATATATTTGTGTTTTATGCTTATTGCACATTTATAAAACAGACTAGACAGCTAGTATAATGGTCTTTACGTGGTGCCCTAATGCCACAAACAAATATTTGACCGTTCATTTTACAGAAACAATGTTCATTGATCCTCTCGTTTTAGTAGGGCCTGCTCTGCGCACAATGTGAGGAGTTGAGACATAAAATGGGTATCATTAGAAAAGTTAACTTCTCCTCTACACTAAAGTGTGTTTCGGTGTCCATATGACCCATTCTGTTAGACCAAACCTCAAATGCAAATAACGAATTGAAACCACTTGTCAGAGAGGAAGATGTGAACGCTCAATTTTGATGGTGTGAGAAACAGGGGAAGGGGCTTGGTGTGAGAGACAGGGGGAGGGGCTTGGTGTGAGAGACAGGGGGAGGGGCTTGGTGTGAGAGACAGGGGGAGGGGCTTGGTGTGAGAGACAGGGGGAGGGGCTTGGTGTGAGAGACAGGGGGAGGGGCTTGGTGTGAGAGACAGGGGGAGGGGCTTGGTGTGAGAGGGAGGGGCTTGGTGTGAGAGGGGGGGGGGGGCTTGGTGTGAGAGGGGGGGGGGGGGCTTGGTGTGAGATACTGGGGGAGGGGCTCCGTCCATCCTCTCTTCCCTCCGTCCATCTGTCCATCGTCTCTTTGTCCCAGTTCCATCCTGGATAGATAACTCTGTCTCTCCGTATCGGAATACTCCCGAGACTGTAGAGATGTCGACATCTTACGAGTTCCATCAACCGCCTTGGTTCAGTCTTATGCAGCAACATTTTAAATTGTGTTTTTTACGTTGGATAAAAGTAGAGACTCGGAAATGGTATATCATACAGTACACTGCAGTTGAGGAACAATGGGAAAGTAATTCAGCTTTTAAAGTTGATAAACTTGTAACCCCACTTTTGAGAAAATGGCCCTTGAATATTTTGGTACCTACTGGAGAGCTCTTCTTTGTCTACACCCATTCAGCATCGTTCACACCCGCTCAAGCATTAGCCCCACCCATCTCTTCCTAACCATCTTAAATAAACATGCCCCATTCAAGAAATTTAGAACCAGGAACAGATATAGCCCTTGGTTCTCCCCAGACCTGACTGCCCTTAACCAACACAAAAACATCCTATGGCGTTCTGCATGTCGAACACCTCCTCCCAGCTGCCCATTAGCATCGAACAGCCCCTGTGATATGCAGCTGTTCAGGGAAGCTAGAAACCATTATACACAGGCAGTTAGAAAAGCCAAGGCTAGCTATTTCAAGCAGAAATTTGCTTCCTGCAACACTAACTCAAAAAAGTTCTGGGACACTGTAAAGTCCATGGAGAATAAGAACACCTCCTCCCAGCTGCCCACTGCACTGAAGATAGGAAACACTGTCACTGATAAATCCACCATAATTGAGAATTTCAATAAGCATTTTTCTACGGCTGGCCATGCTTTCCACCTGGCTACTCCTACTCCGGTCAACAGCACTGCACCCCCAACAGCAACTCGCCCAAGCCTTCCTCATTTCTCCTTCTCCCAAATCCGTTCAGCTGATGTCCTGAAAGAGCTGCAAAATCTGGACCCCTACAAATCAGCCGGGCTAGACAATCTGGACCCTTTCTTTCTAAAATTATCTGCCGAAATTGTTGCCACCCATATTACTAGCCTGTTCAACCTCTCTTTCGTGTCGTCTGAGATTCCCAAAGATTGGAAAGCAGCTGCGGTCATTCTCCTCTTCAAAGGGGGGGACACTCTTGACCCAAACTGCTACAGACCTATATCTATCCTACCATGCCTTTCTAAGGTCTTCGAAAGCCAAGTCAACAAACAGATTACCGACCATTTCGAATCTCACCATACCTTCTCTGCTATGCAATCTGGTTTCAGAGCAGGTCATGGGTGCACCTCAGCCACGCTCAAGGTCCTAAACGATATCTTAACCGCCAGTGAAGTGGTTACTTACGTAGTAGCAGTATCAAAAACAAAAATATTTTATCATTATTAGATGGTGCTTACTCGACACACTTGTTTTAAATTGATGCCATGTGAAGGAAATGCTAGAACCACCCCCCAGCCACATCTAGTGGGTGGGTCGCTATTGTCTAGACATGTTGATGAAATACAGTAGATGGCAAATACAATCCCTCCATCAGTGCTCAGACTGTCCGCAATAGGCTGAGAGAGGCTGGACTGAGGGCTTGTAGGCCTGTTGTAAGGCAGGTCCTCACCAGACATCACCGGCAACACTTTCATCTATGGGCACAAACCCACCGTCGCTGGACCAGACAGGACTGGCAAACAGTGCTCGGAATTGTCAGTGTTTTGCCATGGTCAGCGAAGAGCCCGGATCTCAATCCCATTGAGCACATCTGGGACCTGTTGGATCGGAGGGTGAGGGCTAGGGCCATTCCCCCCAGAAATGTCCGGGAACTTGCAGGTGCCTTGGTGGAAGAGTGGGGTAACATCTCAAGCAAGAACTGGCAAACCTGGTGCAGTCCATGAGGAGGAGATACACTGCAGTACTTAATGCAGCTGGTGGCCACACCAGATACTGACTTACTTTTGATTTTGACAAAATTACGAACTTCTATCTGAAAATGTAGCTTGACTCTTACCCGTATATCTGAATGAACTCTTCACAACAGACTGGATCAATTTAACTCTGTTTTGTTTGTAGCTACAGCTTGTTTGGCCAGCGTTGTCAAGTCACTCTGGTTCACACTGACCGTGGCGTGTGCAGAAAGTAGACCATCACTTGTTCCAACTGATCTGTTGATAGCGCCCGCTAAATTCAGGGCATCAATGTTGTTGAGAAAAGTACCAAAACCTTTGTAGTTCTCGATGGCTAATGTTATATCTTTCAAAAGCGGTGTGGTACAAAGAACTGTCAAGACTTACTGAACAGCTCACGTTATAGACAGAAGCATGCTACATCCAAACTCATCTCCCGGCATGTCCAGCCCATCCATTATCTCAGCCAATCATGGCTAGCGGGAAGGTTCCTGTCTTTTTCTGTGGCTAAACCAACTAGGCTTGTAATATTACAATTTGATTTGTATTTATGGATGGAAGGCAAGTTTGTTATTGAGGTACATGAAAGTTCACATGTTCCAGAAGGCATTTCTTAAAAAAACCAAAAAAAACGTTTTGATGAAAATGTAATTCAGAACCAAATCAAGGTCACACTGTAGTTCTCTATTCAGGAGGGGATTTAGTATTTCATATCATTCAGGCTTTATGTGGCCAGTGAGAAAGGGAAACCGAGAAGTTTTAATATTGTATTTAATATGTGACTAATTGTTTCTGTTTCAGCTGAGACCATTTGCAACGTCCTGGACTTCAAGAGAGATGCAGGCTTGTGGCACGGGGTTCTCACGGTGAGTTGCTCTTCGTATGCTCATTATACATAGTGGTGTAAACTACTTCAGTAAAAACACTAATGTACTACTTAAGTAGTGTTTTGGGCTATCTGTACTTTACTATACCAAATATATTTGTACATTCCCAAAGAAAATAATGTACTTTTTACTCCATACATTTTCCATGACACCCAAAAGTACTCGTTACATTTTGAATGCTTAGCGGGACAGGAAAATTGTCAAATTCACACACTTATCAAGAGAACATCCCTTGTCATACCTACTGCCTCTGATCTGGTGGACTCACTAAACACATTATTCATTTGTAAAGGTGCCTAAGTGTTGGAGTGTGCCCCTGGCTATCCGTACATTTTAAAAACAGGATAATGGTGCCGTCTGGTTTGCGTAATAGAACAAATTTTAAATGATTTATACTCATACATTTACTTTTGATCCTTAAGTATATTTAAAACCAAATACTCTTACTCAAGTAGTAATTTAGTGGGTGACTTTTACTCAAGTAGTAATTTAGTGGGTGACTTTTACTCAAGTAGTAATTTAGTGGGTGACTTTTACTCAAGTAGTAATTTAGTGGGTGACTTTAACTCAAGTAGTAATTTAGTGGGTGACTTTTACTCAAGTAGTAATTTAGTGGGTGACTTTTACTCAAGTAGTAATTTAGTGGGTGACTTTTACTCAAGTAGTAATTTAGTGGGTGACTTTTACTCAAGTAGTAATTTAGTGGGTGACTTTTACTCAAGTAGTAATTTAGTGGGTGACTTTTACTCAAGTAGTAATTTAGTGGGTGACTTTTACTCAAGTAGTAATTTAGTGGGTGACTTTTATTCAAGTAGTAATTTAGTGGGTGACTTTTACTCAAGTAGTAATTTAGTGGGTGACTTTTACTCAAGTAGTAATTTAGTGGGTGACTTTTACTCAAGTAGTAATTTAGTGGGTGACTTTTACTCAAGTAGTAATTTAGTGGGTGACTTTTACTCAAGTAGTAATTTAGTGGGTGACTTTTACTCAAGTAGTAATTTAGTGGGTGACTTTTACTCAAGTAGTAATTTAGTGGGTGACTTTTACTCAAGTAGTAATTTAGTGGGTGACTCTTACTCAAGTAGTAATTTAGTGGGTGACTCACTTTTACTTGTCATTTTCTATTAAGTTATCTTTACTTTTACTCAAGTATGACTGTTGGGTACTTTTTCAACCACTACACATAGACTACACACCACACACACACACGCCCACACACACACACACACACACACACACACGTACATGCCTGGGTTTGAAATGCTAGCAGGTACTGTTCAGACTAAACTGTGTGACATGACTTGCATTGTCAGTGTTCTCCTGACATGGTGTGTCATGGACACTGCAGAGACCAACCCCGGTAAATACTGTCCCTGTGTTCACCACCACCATGTTGTTGCTGCTGCCTGGCAGAGTGTGATGACCAGGATGCATGTGATCAGCATCCCTTACTCCCTGATGAAGGTCAACCCTCTCTCCTGGATTCATAAGGTCCACACTTACAAAGGTGAGGAGGGGTCCAGGTCCACACTTACAAAGGTGAGGAGGGGTCCAGGTCCACACTTACCTAGATGAGGAGTCCAGGTTCACACTTACCTAGATGAGGGGGGGGTCCAGGTTCCGGTCAGTGTGTGTGTGATGTGTTTAGACAGTGTCTGTCTTCTGAGTCACTATGGTCAGTGAGTGAGTCTTCTCTTATTGTCTATCCTGCTGTGATTGGCTGAGCACTGTGTGAGGCTGGCTGTGATTGGCTAAACACTGTGTCTCTGTAGCACGCGTAGCTGTGGTGAAGTCCAGAGATATGCACTGGTCCCTGTTGGCCCAGAGAGACCAGAGAGACATCAGCCTGAGCTCTCTGAGGATGCTCATTGTAACTGATGGAGCTAACCCCTGTAAGTCTAAACACTACAACATATTACATATACTGTACACAGTACTGTACACAACACATACTGCCAATACGTACTCTGCTGCCAGTACACACTATATTGCCAGTACATACTATCCTGCCAGTACACACTATACTGCCAGTAAATAATATACTGCCAGTACACACTGCCAGTACGTACTATACTGCCAGTACACACTGCCAGTACTATACTATACTGCCAGTACTATACTATACTGCCAGTACATACTATACTGCCAGTACACACTGCCAGTACATACTATACTGCCAGTACTATACTATACTGCCAGTACACACTGCCAATATATAATATACTGCCAGTACACACTGCCAGTACATACTATACTGCCAGTACTATACTATACTGCCAGTACACACTGCACTACCAATACACACTGCCAGGACATACTATACTACCAATACACACTGCCAGTACATACTATACTGCCAGTACACACTGCCAGTGCATACTATACTGCCAGTACTATACTATACTACCAGTACACACTGCCAGTACATACTATACAATCAGTACATACTGCCAGTACACACTGTTACTGAGCACTGTAAGTCTTGACACTATAACGTACTGTATCACAAAGACTCCTACTTGAGCAAAACCTCTTAGTTTCCACACCTCAGGACTGATCTGATATTTTCTTTGTCTGTGAGCAGGGTCGATATCCTCGTGTGACGCCTTCTTGAACGTGTTCCAGGCACGTGGGCTACGTCCTGAAGTGATCTGTCCATGTGCCAGCTCTGCTGAGGGCATGACGGTCGCCATCCGAAGGTAGAACAGCACTACTACACCGAGCTATAGTAAAACCTGTTACGTCACACTACTACACTGAGCTATAGTAAAACCTGTTACGTCACACTACTACACTGAGCTATAGTAAAACCTGTTACGTCACACTACTACACTGAGCTATAGTAAAACCTGTTACGTCACACTACTACACTGAGCTATAGTAAAACCTGTTACATCACACTACTACACTGAGCTATAGTAAAACCTGTTACATCACACTACTACACTGAGCTATAGTAAAACCTGTTACATCACACTACTACACTGAGCTATAGTAAAACCTGTTACATCACACTACTACACTGAGCTATAGTAAAACCTGTTACATCACACTACTACACTGAGCTATAGTAAAACCTGTTACATCACACTACTACACTGAGCTATAGTAAAACCTGTTACATCACACTACTACACTGAGCTATAGTAAAACCTGTTACATCACACTACTACACTGAGCTATAGTAAAACCTGTTACATCACACTACTACACTGAGCTATAGTAAAACCTGTTACATCACACAGAGAATTCTGCCACTCCCAAAACAAAGGTTGCATTTGCAGCATCAGCAAAAAGACAAAGGGAGTGAATGTCCTTCCTGCTTATTGTGTCTGTACATGATCCACAGCTAGGAGTTACCAGGTACCCTGCCTTCAGAAAGTGTTCATACCCCTTGACTTATTTCACATTATGTTGTTTTATTTATTTAACCTTTATTTAACTAGGCAAGTCAGTTAAGAACTAATTCTTATTTACGATGACGGCCTAGGAACAGTGGGTTAACTGCCTTGTTCAGGGGCAGAATGACAGATCTGTACCTTGTCAGCTCTGGGATTTGATCTAGCAACCTTTCGGTTAATGGCCCAACGCTCTAACCACTAGAATACCTGCCACCCCTTGTTACAACCGGAATTCAATATTTATCAAATATTGTTTTTCTCACCCATCTACAAACAATAACATTTAATGACAAAGTGAAAACATGGTTTTAGACATTTTTGCAAATATATTGAAAATGAAAAAATATTTATATCTAATTTACATAACTCTTCCCACCTCTGATTTCACCATGAGGCCAATGGTGACTTTAAAACAGTTGAATGGCTGTGATAGAAAACTGAGGATGGACCAACAACATAGTAGTTACTCCACAATACTAACCTAATTGACAGAGTGAAAAGATGGAAGCTTTGCATCAAGTCACTAAAGTAATACTGCAAAAAAAACAACTCATGAATACAAAGTGTTATGTTTGGACGATACAACACATTACTGAGTACCACTCTTCAAATCTAATGTATATGTCACATACACATGGTTAGCAGATGTTAATGTGAGTGTAGCAGAATGCTTGTGCTTCTAGTTCCGATCGTGCAGTAATATCTAACAAGTAATCTAACAATTTTACAACAACTATCTTATACACACAAGTGTAAAGGAATGAATACGAATATGTACATAAAAATATGTAAATGAGTGATGGTACAGAACAGCATAGGCAAGATGCAGTAGATGGTATAGAGTACAGTATATACATATGAGATGAGTAATGTAGGGTATGTAAACATTATTTAATATATTGTGGCTAGTGATAAATTGTAATTGTTAAGGACTGGGGAGTTTTTCAGGAGAAAACAATTAATGAAATAGTGTCGTGACTATCATTAAGGTGATGACTGCTATTTATCGAATAATTACCTACTGCGTTTAATTAATACTCGATTCAATTAATCATGTAACAATTAACTAATTAGAAATGTGGGTGTAAGTATCTGATTGTCCACAAGATGTCACACTGTCCTTCTTAGTTGTCTGTACGCTTGCACTCGTTCTGGAAGAGTGGTCTCCTGAGGAAGGCTAATCAGCCGTGTCGATGATCCCATAGTGGTGATGACGACAATCTTTTGAAGAGAATAACCGTATGGTCCTGCTTAAATTCACGTTCTTAGATACAGTCCTTAAGACAGTAACTCAACCGTAACATTGATTGTTAAGAAGTTGCTTTGTCTTCAGACACGTGTTGCGTTTTGGGGTTGTAACTAACTGTAGACCTCAGTGCGTGGTTATTCTAGTCTGATATGTTCATTTTTAACTCAAACGCTTTATACCCTCAGGTAAAAAGGAGTGTTTACGTCACGCTGACATGCTCTCTGGGTTCCCTGGGTTACAAGGCAAGATACCAACATTTACTATGATCTCATTAGAGAACTAAAAGTACAATCTTATCGTCACAAAAACACTCTTTGTCCTGGATATTTTCTACACAACGTAAAGTATGTAAACATGATACACATTGTGAAAGCCCTTCAAGTTACAATGTTTTTGTTATAACGTCTTCATTTAACTTTTAATTACATCACAAAATAGACCATTTTCCACGTTCCATCTCATCAACATTCGAAGGATGAAATATATTGTCCTGGTGACCATTGTTTGATGTTGTAGTTTTTGGGCTGTACACTCTTCATAAGGCACACACACTCCGATCACCCAAACAAGGCACCAAAAGGAATCGTCTGCTGCCTATGGTTTACGATCGAGTGAGGTGTCGTAAAACCCCAACATCCATCCCTCTTTCCCTCTGCGGGAGAGAGAGAGAGCTCATCCACTGGATCCTTTTGGATCCTCACAGGAGAGTCATGACGGGAGCTAAGCACAGGCAAAATCCAAGATGAAAACCTGGTTCAGTCTGCTTTCCACCAGACACTGGGACATGAATTCACCTTTCAGCAGGACAATAATCAATAACACGGCCAAATATACAAGGCCAAATATACACTGGAGTTGCTTATCAAGAAGACAGTGAATGTTCCTGAGTGGCCGAGTTACAGTTTTTACTCAAATCTACGGCGAGACCTGAAAATGGTTGTCTAGCGATGATCAACAACCAATTTGAGAAGAACAATGGGAAAATTTGGCTGAATCCAGGTGTGGACAGCTCTTAGAGACTTCCCCAGAAAGACTCACAGCTATAATTGCCGTCAAAGATGCTTCTTCAAAGTATTCACTCAGGGGTTAAATAAAATCAAATTTGATTTGTTTAATGCGCCGAATACAACAGGTGTAGTAGACCTTACAGTGAATTGCTTACTTACAAGTCCTTTAAGAAAATACCCCCCAGAAAAGTAAGTGATAAGAATAACATGATTAAAGAGCAGCAATAAATAACAGCATATAGCAGGGCTATATACAGGGTATTACGGAACAGAGTCAATGTGGAGGCTATATACAGGGTATTACGGAACAGAGTCAATGTGGAGGCTATATACAGGGGGTACCAGTACAGAGTCAATGTGGAGGCTATATACAGGGTGTTACGGTACAGAGTCAATGTGGAGGCTATATACAGGGTATTACGGAACAGAGTCAATGTGGAGGCTATATACAGGGGGTACCGGTACAGAGTCAATGTGGAGGCTATATACAGGGTATTACGGAACAGAGTCAATGTGGAGGCTATATACAGGGGGTACCAGTACAGAGTCAATGTGGAGGCTATATACAGGGTATTACGGAACAGAGTCAATGTGGAGGCTATATACAGGGGGTACCAGTACAGAGTCAATGTGGAGGCTATATACAGGGTATTACGGAACAGAGTCAATGTGGAGGCTATATACAGGGGGTACCAGTACAGAGTCAATGTGGAGGCTATATACAGGGTATTACGGAACAGAGTCAATGTGGAGGCTATATACAGGGGGTACCAGTACAGAGTCAATGTGGAGGCTATATACAGGGTATTACGGAACAGAGTCAATGTGGAGGCTATATACAGGGTGTTACGGAACAGAGTCAATGTGGAGGCTATATAAAGGGTGTTACGGTACAGAGTCAATGTGGAGGCTATATACAGGGTATTACGGAACAGAGTCAATGTGGAGGCTATATACAGGGTGTTACGGTACAGAGTCAATGTGGAGGCTATATACAGGGTGTTACGGTACAGCGTCAATGTGGAGGCTATATACAGGGTGTTACGGTACAGAGTCAATGTGGAGGCTATATACAGGGGGTACCGGTACAGAGTCAATGTGGAGGCTATATACAGGGTGTTACGGTACAGAGTCAATGTGGAGGCTATATACAGGGTGTTACGGTACAGAGTCAATGTGGAGGCTATATACAGGGTGTTACGGTACAGAGTCAATGTGGAGGCTATATACAGGGTGTTACGGTACAGAGTCAATGTGGAAGCTATATACAGGGTGTTACGGTACAGAGTCAATGTGGAGGCTATATACAGGGTGTTACGGTACAGAGTCAATGTGGAGGCTATATACAGGGGGTACCGGTATAGAGTCGATGTGCGGGGACAACAGTGTTGAGGTAATTTAAGTAATAGGTACATGTAGGTAGAGTTATTAAAGTGACTAATAACAGAGCAGCAGCATTCCGGGGGGTGGGCAATGCAAATAGTCTGGGTGGCCATTTAATTAGCTGTTCAGGATTCTTATGGCTTGGGGGTAGAAGCTATTTAGGAGCCTCTTGGACCTAGTCTTGGTGCTCCGGTACCGCTTGCCTTGCGGTAGCAGAGAGAACAGTCTATGACTAGGGTGGCTGGAGTCTTTGACAATTTTATAGGGCCTTCCTCTGACACCGCCTGGTATAGAGTTCCTGGATGGCAGGAAGCTTGGCCCCGATGATGTACTGGGCCGTACGCACTACTCTCTGTAGTGCCTTACGGTCAGAGGCCGAGCAGTTGCCGGACCAGGCAGTGAGGCAACCAGTCAGGATGCGCTCGATGGTGCAGCTGTAGAACCTTTTGAGGATCTGAGGACCCATGCCAAATCTTTTCAGTCTCTTGAGGGGGAATAGGTTTTGTTTGAGATATTTCTGTATTTCATTTTCAATACATTTTCAAAAAATTCTGAAAACATGTTTTCACTTTGTCATTCTGGGGTATTGTGTGTAGATGGGTGAGAAAAACAAACAATTTAATCAATTTTGAATTCAGGCTGTAACACAACAAAATGTGCAGTAAGTCAAGGGGTGTGAATACTTTCTGAAGGCACCATCTGTGTCTGTTTCCCCTCTAGAGTCAGGAGCCCCTCCACCAGGGAAGGCAGTTCTGTTAGTTTACCTGTATAACCATACTGTATATAAATGTTGGTTCCTCAGACCTCCGGAGTCGGGTGTCCCTCCACCAGGGAAGGCAGTTCTGTCCATGAGTGGTCTGAGCCACAGTGTGATCCGGGTAGACACTGAGGAGAAGCTCTCTGTCCTCACAGTGCAGGACGTGGGCCAGGTCATGCCAGGCGGTACGTCCAGCTAGTACACATTCTACAGCTCATACCGGGCGGTACATCCAGCTAGTACACATTCTACAGCTCATACCGGGCGGTACATCCAGCTAGTACACATTCTACAGCTCATACCGGGCGGTACATCCAGCTAGTACACATTCTACAGTGTTTTTATAGATTTATATGGCTGCTCATAGAGAAAAGTCCTCAGAAGTCATAATTAATTATAATGTCCAGAAAAAAATTAAAAAACTTAGCCTGTAACAGGGGCCTGTGGTTTCCCCTTTCAGGATAATCTGGTATGTATCTAGAAACATGGGCTCCAATAGGATACAGGAACGATACATTTTAGTTTGAAATTATTTGGTTTGATTACAGAACAAATTGTTGCGATTGTTTGATTCGATGCACAACCATTTGTTGCGTAAACACATTAATTTTCCATTCTAAATGAATATCTGCTGCTTATGGAGCTCATGCGCTGGGCCTCTCTGAGCCGGGCCTCTCTGAGCCGGTGAGGCGGGCCTCTCTGAGCCGGTGAGCCGGGCCTCTCTGAGCCGGGCCTCTCTGAGCTGACATGTGGGTGAGTGATGTATGTCTGGTGTGTACAATGTAGGCACCTGATCTGAGCCATAAAGGAGACCAGGCATCTACCCCCTCACTATCGGATTAGAGCCATAATGGAGACATCTACCACCCCACTATTAGATTAGGAGGCAATGTAGCCTATGTTCTGTTTTTGTCCCCCCACATTGAATTCACCATCACTAATTAACTTGTCATTTATGCAGATGACTTGTTTGAGCTAGTCATGTTTCAATATTTATAATTTACAAATTAGCGAATTAATATACACTGAGTGCACATAACATTAACACCTTCCTTATATTGAGTTGCCCCCCGCCATATGCCCTCAGAACAGACTCAATTAGTCGGTGCATGGACTCTACAAGGTGTTGAAGGCGTTTCACAGGGATGCTGGCCCATCTTGACTCCAATGCTTCCCACAGTTGTCAAGTTGGCTGGATGTCCTTTGGGTGGTGTACCATTCTAGATACACAGAGGAAACTGTTGAATGTGAAAAACCCAGAAGCGTTGCAGTTCTTGACACTCAAACCGGTGCACCTGGCACCTACTACCATTCCCTGTTCAAAGGCACTTAAATCTTTAATCTGGTCCCAATTGAACTCTGAATGGCACACATACACAATCCATGTCTCAAGGCTTAAAAATCATTATTTAACCTGTCACCTCCCCTTCATCAACACTGATTGACATCAATAAGAGATTATTCAGTAGCTTTCACCAGGTCAGTCTGTCATGGAAAGAGGTGTTCCTTATGTTTTGTACACTCAGTGCATAGCACAACTTTGGATTTCACCCCACCTCAAAATCGATTGATATTGACTGTTTGGACGTTCTTAGTGAGCTTATTTTCTCCGCCTGCTTTGGCCATGCAGTGCACTTCGCAAAGTGATTGCTGTCATCATTATGAAATGATCAACTTTACCCTCTCATCTATGAAATGACTGTATACACTGATTGTTTTTAGCAAAACTCCCAAGACTATTGCTGTTGGTGAACCTGAACAATCAAAATAGAATCTACAGTAAGCCCTGTTCAGCAGGTAGGATGTCCCAAGATGGCATAGCAGTTCAGACGTCTTTTGTCCTCGTCTTGTCGTGTCTCATATATATATATATATATAACTTTTTTCACATACATTTTTAAAATTTTCCATCAACTCATCTTCAAAACACTCTCCTGCAACCCGCCTCACCAATTTATATTTATAAAAAAGTATTATTTACCTCAAATCTGTAATCCTCCAAGAAGCTAGCCAGAAACTCCAAGAAGCTAGCCAGAAACTAGCCAGGAGCTAGCCAGAAGCTAATCCAGAAGCTAATCGGAAGCGAGTTCAGAAGCTAGTTAGCTTCTTTACTGGCAAATCGTTAGTATTCAGCTAACCACGGTTTGTGGTCATCAGCTATCCTTTAGCTCGAAAATCTATCGCCAGTTTTGTACGGCGCAGCGCGGCTCGGACCGGAACATACCGGACCAATTTTTCTCTCCATGTCCCTGGATTTCAACCGCTCTCTGGACATTCATACCTGGATCTCACAGCTAGCTAGCTGCTATCCGTGTGACTATCGGCTTTCGTCGATTCCGGCGCAAACATCAATTATTCCGGAGCTAGCCAGCTCCGTCAATCACTCCTGTGACTGCGGAGTCACCTATCCGGACCCGTTTTGCTGCCTACGCGGAGCCCCACCGGGCCTTCACAACTGGACTGCCGACGTTATCTACCCGAAGGAGTTATCCGGCTGGCTCCTCCGTCGCGACGTTACCTGAACGCCCATCTGCGGCCTGCTAACCGTTAGCTGTCTTATCGGCTGCTATCTGAATAGACAATCGGACAATTTATTTGTATTATTATTATTGTTTTCTTCTTGGGCCTCTATAACTATACTTTTAAAAATCCACCTCTCTAAAAACAAGTCTCTCACCGTTGCCGCCTGCTATAGACCACCCTCTGCCCCCAGCTGTGCTCTGGACACCATATGTGAACTGATTGCCCCCCATCTATCTTCAGAGCTCGTGCTGCTAGGCGACCTAAACTGGAACATGCTTAACACCCCAGCCATCCTACAATCTAAACTTGATGCCCTCAATCTCACACAAATTATCAATGAACCTACCAGGTACCTCCCCAAAGCCGTAAACACGGGCACCCTCATAGATATCATCCTAACCAACTTGCCCTCTAAATACACCTCTGCAGCGATCACTGCCTCATTGCCTCATTGCCTGCATCCGTAATGGGTCAGCGGTCAAACGACCTCCACTCATCACTGTAAAACGCTCCCTGAAACACTTCAGCGAGCAGGCCTTTCTAATCGACCTGGCCGGGGTATCCTGGAAGGATATTGATCTCATCCCGTCAGTAGAGGATGCCTGGATATTTTTTTTAAATGCCTTCCTAACCATCTTAAATAAACATGCCCCATTCAAGAAATTTAGAACCAGGAACAGATATAGCCCTTGGTTCTCCCCAGACCTGACTGCCCTTAACCAACACAAAAACATCCTATGGCGTTCTGCATTAGCATCGAACAGCCCCTGTGATATGCAGCTGTTCAGGGAAGCTAGAAACCATTATACACAGGCAGTTAGAAAAGCCAAGGCTAGCTATTTCAAGCAGAAATTTGCTTCCTGCAACACTAACTCAAAAAAGTTCTGGGACACTGTAAAGTCCATGGAGAATAAGAACACCTCCTCCCAGCTGCCCACTGCACTGAAGATAGGAAACACTGTCACTGATAAATCCACCATAATTGAGAATTTCAATAAGCATTTTTCTACGGCTGGCCATGCTTTCCACCTGGCTACTCCTACTCCGGTCAACAGCACTGCACCCCCAACAGCAACTCGCCCAAGCCTTCCTCATTTCTCCTTCTCCCAAATCCGTTCAGCTGATGTCCTGAAAGAGCTGCAAAATCTGGACCCCTACAAATCAGCCGGGCTAGACAATCTGGACCCTTTCTTTCTAAAATTATCTGCCGAAATTGTTGCCACCCATATTACTAGCCTGTTCAACCTCTCTTTCGTGTCGTCTGAGATTCCCAAAGATTGGAAAGCAGCTGCGGTCATTCTCCTCTTCAAAGGGGGGGACACTCTTGACCCAAACTGCTACAGACCTATATCTATCCTACCATGCCTTTCTAAAGTCTTCGAAAGCCAAGTCGACAAACAGATTACCGACCATTTCGAATCTCACCATACCTTCTCTGCTATGCAATCTGGTTTCAGAGCAGGTCATGGGTGCACCGTAACGGAGGAAAACCTAACGAACGGCCTGGAATGAGGGGAAACACCCTAAAAAACTTAGCCTGTAACGAGGGCAGTTAGGAGAAACACGTTGTCCTATTGATTACAATGCTTTGTTTATTGATATCCAGTCAGTGTGTGTGATGTTATGACGTGTGTGTCCACAGCGCTGGTGTGTGTGGTACGTGTGGAGGGAACTCCGTATCTCTGCCAGACAGATGAGGTGGGGGAGATCTGTGTGAGTTCTGGGAGCACCGGCGTGGCATACTACGGCCTCCCGGGCATGACCAAGAACACATTCCAGGTTTGTACTGTGACTTGAACACTCATAATGGTGTCACATTGTTACTGCAAAAGAGTGTGTTCTCACTAACTTTTCTGGTTAATTAAAGGCAATAACTACATAAATTAATACTGAGTCGTGTGTACAGTCATGTTGCCTGTTCCAGACCATCCCAGTAACAGCATTAGGAGCAATGTGTTGTGTATAGTTCTGTTGTCTGTTCCAGACCATCTCGGTAACAGTATTAGGAGCTATGTGGTGTGTGTCTAGTGGTGTGTGTATAGTCCTGTTGCCTGTTCCAGACCATCCCAGTAAGAGCGTCAGGAGGTCCCATCAGTGGCAGACCCTTCACCAGGACGTCACTACTGGGCTTTGTAGGACCTGTGAGTTCAATGTTATCCGTTTCTAGGATCATCACATTCCCAGCTGCTAGCATGATGTCTGCTAAATGTATCTGCTAGCATGATGTCTGCTAAATGCGTCTGCTAGCATGATGTCTGCTAAATGCGTCTGCTAGCATGATGTCTGCTAAATGTGTCTGCTAGCATGATGTCTGCCAAATGTGTCTGCTAGCATGATGTCTGCTGGATGTGTCTTCTAAATGTGTCTTCTAAATGTGTCTTCTAAATGTGTCTTCTAAATGTGTCTTCTAAATGTGTCCGCTAAATGTGTCCGCTAAATGTGTCCGCTAAATGTGTCTGCTAAATGTGTCTTCTAAATGTGTCTTCTAAATGTGTCTTCTAAATGTGTCCGCTAAATGTGTCCGCTAAATGTGTCCGCTAAATGTGTCCGCTAAATGTGTCCGCTAAATGTGTCTGCTAAATGTGTCTGCTAAATGTGTCTGCTAAATGTGTCTGCTAAATGTGTCTGCTAAATGTGTCTGCTAAATGTGTCTGCTAAATGTGTCTGCTAAATGTGTCTGCTAGCATGATATCTGCTAGCATGATGTCTGCTAAATGTGTCTGCTAGCATGATGTCTGCTAAATGTGTCTCCTAAATGTGTCTGCTAGCATGGTGCCTGCTAAATGTGTCTGCTAGCATGATGTCTTCTAAATGTGTCTGCTAGGATGGTGTCTGCTAAATGTGTCTGCTAAATGTGTCTGCTAGCATGATGTCTTCTAAATGTGTCTGCTAGGATGGTGTCTGCTAAATGTGTCTGCTAGCATGATGTCTGCTAAATGTGTCTCCTAAATGTGTCTGCTAGCATGGTGCCTGCTAAATGTGTCTGCTAGCATGTCTTCTAAATGTGTCTGCTAGCATGGTGCCTGCTAAATGTGTCTGCTAGCATGATGTCTTCTAAATGTGTCTGCTAGGATGGTGTCTGCTAAATGTGTCTGCTAGCATGATGTCTGCTAAATGCGTCTGCTAGCATGATGTCTGCTAAATGCGTCTGCTAGCATGATGTCTGTTAAATGTGTCTGCTAGCATGGTGTCTGCTAGCATGGTGTCTGCTAGCATGGTGTCTGCTAGCATGGTGTCTGCTAGCATGGTGTCTGCTAAATGTGTCTGCTGGCATTGTGTCTGCTAGCATGGTGTCTGCTAATGGTGTCTGCTTGCATGGTGTCTGATAAATGTGTCTGCATGCGTGATGTCTGATAAATGCACCTGCTAGCATGATATCTGCTAAATGTGTCTGCTAGCATGATGTCTGCTAGCATGATGTCTGCTAGCATGATGTCTGCTAGCATAGTGTCTGCTGGCATGATGTCTGCTGGCATGATGTCTGCTAGCATGATGTCTGCTAAATGTGTCTGCTAGCATGATGTCTGTTAAATGTGTCTGCTAGCATGGTGTCTACTAGCATGATGTCTGCTAATTGTGTCTGCTAGCATGATGTCTGCTAGCATGATGTCTGCTAAATGTGTCTGCTAGCATGATGTCTGCTAGCATGATGTCTGCTAAATGCGTCTGCTAGCATGATGTCTGCTTAATGTGTCTGCCAGCATGATGTCTGCTAAATGCGTCTGCTAGCATGATGTCTGCTTAATGCGTCTGCTAGCATGATGTCTGCTAAATGTATCTCCTAGCATGATGTCTGCTAGCATGATGTCTGCTAGCATGATGTCTGCTAGCATGATGTCTGCTAGCATGATGTCTGCTAGCATGATGTCTGCCAGCATGATGTCTGCCAGCATGATGTCTGCCAGCATGATGTCTGCCAGCATGATGTCTGCCAGCATGATGTCTGCCAGCATGATGTCTGCCAGCATGATGTCTGCCAGCATGATGTCTGCCAGCATGATGTCTGCTAGCATGATGTCTGCTGGCATGATGTCTGCTAGCATGATGTCTGCTAAATGCGTCTGCTAGCATGATGTCTGCTTAATGCGTCTGCTAGCATGATGTCTGCTAAATGTATCTCCTAGCATGATGTCTGCTAGCATGATGTCTGCCAGCATGATGTCTGCCAGCATGATGTCTGCCAGCATGATGTCTGCCAGCATGATGTCTGCCAGCATGATGTCTGCCAGCATGATGTCTGCTAGCATGATGTCTGCTAGCATGACGTCTGCTAGCATGACGTCTGCTAGCATGACGTCTGCTAAATGCGTCTGCTAGCATGACGTCTGCTAAATGCGTCTCCTAGCATGACGTCTGCTAAATGCGTCTGCCGGCATGACGTCTGTTAAATGCGTCTGCCGGCATGAAGTTTGTTAAATGCGTCTGCCGGCATGACGTCTGCTAGCCTGACGTCTGCTAAATGTGTCGGCTAGTGTGATGTGTCGGCTAGCATGATGTTCAACTAAATGCATCTGCTAAATGCATCTGCTAGCATGTCTGCTAAATGTACACTATCGGTCAAAAGTTTTCGAACACCTACTCATTCAAGAGTTTTTCTTTATTTTTACTATTTTCTACATTGTAGACATAAACTATAACATATATGGAATCATGTAGTAACCAAAAAACTGTTAAACAAATCAAAATATTTTCTATTAGATTCTTCAAATAGCCACTCTTTGCCTTGATGACAGCTTTGCACACTCTTGGCTTTCTCTCAACCAGCTTCACCTGGAATGATTTTCCAACCTATGCTGAGCACTAGTTGGCTGCTTTTCCTTCATTCTGCGGTCCGACTCATCCCAAACCATCTCAATTTGGTTGGGGGATTGTGGAGACCAGGTCATCTGATGCAGCTGTCATCAAGGCAAAGGGTGGCTACTTTGAAGATTCTCAAATATAAAATCAAGTTAGATTTTTTGGTTACTACATGATTCCAAACATTTTACCGGTAGTGTATCTGCTAGCATGATGTCTGCTAAATGTAGCTAAATTAGGTATAGCTGAATTCAGTAGATAATCATTTCACTGTTACTCTGTTTACTAAGCATGTGACAAATAAAATTTTATTTTACTTGACATACTGCTGGACCTGACCATCCATTTCCACTGTTAGTCGACACCTGTTACCAAGCATGTGATAAATACATATTTTATTTTATTTGACAAGATGTGTTGGGCAGTGACTAACCACCCTGTGTGTGTGGTCTCCAGGACAACCTAGTGTTTATCGTGGGTAGAATGGACGGGCTGATGACGGTGTGTGGGCGGAGACACAACGCTGATGATGTGGTTGCTACGGCGCTGGCAGTGGAGCCCATGAAGTTTGTCTACAGGGGGAGGTGAGAAGGGAGGTTCTGTGTTCTAGGATAGCAGTGTTCTCTGTTGTGTTGTTGTTGTTGTGTTCTAGGATAGCAGTGTTGTTGTTGTTGTGTTGTTTTAGGATAGCAGTGTTGTTGTTAGTGTTGTGGTGTTTTAGGATAGCAGAGTTGTTGTTGTTGTTGTGTTCTAGGATAGCATTGTTGTGGTGTTTTAGGATAGCAGTGTTGTTGTTGTTGTGGTGTTTTAGGATAGCAGTGTTGTTGTTGTTGTGGTGTTTTAGGATAGCAGTGTTGTTGTTGTTGTGGTGTTTTAGGATAGCAGAGTTGTTGTGGTGTTTTAGGATAGCAGTGTTGTTGTGGTGTTCTAGGATAGCAGTGTTGTTGTGGTGTTCTAGGATAGCAGTGTTGTTGTGGTGTTCTAGGATAGCAGTGTTGTTGTGGTGTTCTAGGATAGCAGTGTTGTTGTGGTGTTCTAGGATAGCAGTGTTGTTGTTGTGGTGTTCTAGGATAGCAGTGTTGTTGTTGTGGTGTTCTAGGATTGCAGTGTTGTTTTGGTGTTCTAGGATTGCAGTGTTGTTTTGGTGTTCTAGGATTGCAGTGGTGTTTTGGTGTTCTAGGATTGCAGTGGTGTTTTGGTGTTCTAGGATTGCAGTGTTGTCGTTGTGGTGTTCTAGGATAGCAGTGTTGTTGTTGTGGTGTTCTAGGATAGCAGTGTTGTTGTTGTGGTGTTCTAGGATAGCAGTGTTGTTGTTGTGGTGTTCTAGGATAGCAGTGTTGTTGTTTTTTGTTCTAGGATAGCAGTGTTGTAGGATAGCAGTGTTGGTGTTCTAGGATAGCAGCATTGTTGTGGTGTTCTAGGATGGCAGCGTTGTTGTGGTGTTCTAGGATAGCAGCGTTGTTGTTGTGTTCTAGGATAGCAGTGTTGTTGTAGTTCTAGGATAGCAGTTGTTGTGGTGTTCTAGGATAGCAGTGTTGGTGTTCTAGGATAGCAGTGTTGTGGTGTTTTAGAATTGCAGTGTTGTGGTGTTCTAGGATAGCAGGTTTGTTGTGGTGTTCTAGGATAGCAGCGTTGTTGTGGTGTTCTAGGATAGCAGCGTTGTTGTTGTGTTCTAGGATAGCAGTGTTGTTGTTGTGGTGGTCTAGGATAGCAGTGTTGTTGTAGTTCTAGGATAGCAGTGTTGGTGTTCTAGGATAGCAGTGGTGTTGTGCTGGTCTAGGATTGCAGTGTTGTTGTGGTGTTCTAAGATTGCAGTGTTGTTGTGGTGTTCTAGGATTGCAGTGGTGTTTTGGTGTTCTAGGATTGCAGTGGTGTTGTGGTGTTCTAGGATTGCAGTGGTGTTGTGGTGTTCTAGGATTGCAGTGTTGTGGTGTTCTAGGATTGCAGTGTTGTTGTGGTGTTCTAGGATTGCAGTGGTGTTTTGGTGTTCTAGGATTGCAGTGGTGTTTTGGTGTTCTAGGATTGCAGTGTTGTCGTTGTGGTGTTCTAGGATAGCAGTGTTGTTGTTGTGGTGTTCTAGGATAGCAGTGTTGTTGTTGTGGTGTTCTAGGATAGCAGTGTTGTTGTTGTGGTGTTCTAGGATAGCAGTGTTGTTGTTGTGGTGTTCTAGGATAGCAGTGTTGTTGTTGTGGTGTTCTAGGATAGCAGTGTTGTTGTTGTGGTGTTCTAGGATAGCAGTGTTGTTGTTTTTTGTTCTAGGATAGCAGTGTTGTAGGATAGCAGTGTTGTTGGTGTTCTAGGATTGCAGTGGTGTTTTGGTGTTCTAGGATTGCAGTGTTGTGTTGTTCTAGGATTGCAGTGTTGTTGTGGTGTTCTAGGATTGCAGTGGTGTTTTGGTGTTCTAGGATTGCAGTGGTGTTTTGGTGTTCTAGGATTGCAGTGGTGTTTTGGTGTTCTAGGATTGCAATGTTGTTGTGGTGTTCTAGGATTGCAGTGTTGTTGTTGTGGTGTTCTAGGATTGCAGTGTTGTTGTTGTGGTGGTCTAGGATAGCAGTGTTGTTGTGGTGGTCTAGGATAGCAGTGTTGTTGTTTTTTGTTCTAGGATAGCAGCGTTGTTGTTTTTTGTTCTAGGATCGCAGCGTTGTTGTGGTGTTCTAGGATCGCAGCGTTGTTGTGGTGTTCTAGGATAGCAGCGTTGTTGTGGTGTTCTAGCATAGCAGCGTTGTTGTGGTGTTCTAGGATAGCAGCGTTGTTGTGGTGTTCTAGCATAGCAGCGTTGTTGTTGTGGTGTTCTAGGATAGCAGTGTTGTTGTGTTCTAGGATAGCAGTGTTGTTGTAGTTCTATGATAGCAGTGTTGTGGTGTTCTAGGATAGCAGTGTTGTTGTGGTGTTTTAGAATTGCAGTGTTGTGGTGTTCTAGGATTGCAGTGTTGTTGTTGTGGTCTAGGATAGCAGTGTTGTTGTTGTGGTGTTCTAGGATAGCAGTGTTGTTGTTGGATGGCAGTGTTGTTGATGTTGTAGGATAGCAGTGTTGTTGTGGTGTTTTAGAATTGCAGTGTTGTGGTGTTCTAGGATTGCAGTGTTGTTGTTATGGTGTTCTAGGATAGCAGTGTTGTTGTGGTGTTCTAGGATTGCAGTGTTGTTGTGTTCTAGGATAGCAGTGTTGTTGTAGGATAGCAGTGTTGTTGGTGTTCTAGGATAGCAGTGTTGTTGTTGTGTTCTAGGATAGCAGCGTTGTTGTGGTGTTCTAGGATAGCAGCGTTGGTTTGTGGTGTTCTAGGATAGCAGTGTTGGTTTGTGGTGTTCTAGGATAGCAGTGTTGTTGTTTTTTTGTTCTAGAATAGCAGTGGTGTTGTTGTGTTCTAGGATAGCAGTGTTGTTGTTGTGTTCTAGGATAGCAGTGTTGTTGTTGTGTTCTAGGATAGCAGTGTTGTTGTTGTTGTGTTCTAGGATAGCAGTGTTGTTGTTGTGGTGTTCTAGGATAGCATTGTTGTTGTTTTGGTGTTCTAGGATTGTTTTTGTGGTGTTCTAGGATTGTTGTTGTGTTCTAGGATAGCAGTGTTGTTGTGGTGTTCTAGGATAGCAGTGTTTTAGGATAGCAGTGTTATGTTCTAGGATAGCAGTGTTGGTATTCTAGGATAGCAGTGTTGGTATTCTAGGATAGCAGTGTTGTGGGTGTTGTAGGATAGCAGTGTTGGTGTTGTTGGATATCAGTGTTGTTGTTGTTGGATATCAGTGTTGTTGTTGTTGGATAGCAGTGTTGGTGTTGTTGGATAGCAGTGTTTTTTGTTGTAGGATAGCAGTGTTATTGTTGTTGTGTTCTAGGATAGCAGTGGTGTTGTTGTTCTAGGATAGCATTGGTGGTGTTCTAGGATAGCAGTGTTGTTGTGTTCTAAGATAGCAGTGTTGTTGTGATCTAGGATAGCAGTGTTCTTGTTCTAGGATAGCACTGGTCTCTGTTGTGTTCTAGGATAGCAGTGTTCTCTGTTGTGTTCTAGGATAGCAGTGTTCTCCGTCTCGGTTCTCCATGATGAGCGTATTGTAGTGGTGGCAGAACAGAGACCAGATGCTTCAGAGGAGGGCAGCTTCCAGTGGATGAGCCGCGTTCTACAGGTACAACACAGTGTATATACATCATGTATACAACACCTCTTCAAGTACATTTAAAGCTGCATGATGTTCTGAGTCAAATCAATATAGTGGAACACACATCTAGTAACCCCTCCTGTCTGTCAGGCTGTATTTTCTACAGGCTATAGACAGTATTCACCAGGTGGTCCCTGTCAGCATGTCTATTGTATTTTCTACAGGCTATAGACAGTATTCACCAAGTGGGGGTGTACTGCCTAGCTCTGGTCCCTGCCAACACAATGCCCAAGGCTCCGCTGGGGGGGATCCATATCTCAGAGACCAAACAGAGGTTTCTGGAAGGAGCTCTCCACCCCTGCAACGTCCTCATGTGTCCTCACAGCTGTGTTACCAACCTGCCCAAACCACGGCAGAAACAACCAGGTAGGATGGGACTTTTCATTCAAGGCTCCAAAATGTGTCACTGGTTGTGCCCGAATGTTCTACAAGCCTACTGTTCAGACCCTACTGTTAGAACTATATACTGTTCAGACCCTACTGTTAGAACTATATACTGTTCAGGACCTACTGTTAGAACTACAGTTGAAGTCGGAAGTTTACATACTTAGGTTTGAGTCATTAAAACTCGTTTTTCAACTACCCCACAAATTTCTTGTTAACAAACTATAGTTTTGGCAAGTCGGTTAGGACATCTACTTTGTTCATGACACAGCAAATTTTTCCAACCATTGTTTACAGACAGATTATTTCACTAATTTTCCTGACACCACACTCCGAGGGCCTTCACCTCCTCCCTGTAGGCAGTCTCGTCGTTGTTGGTAGTCAAGCCTATCACTGTAGTGTCGTCTGCAAACTTAATGATTGAGTTGGAGGCGTGCATGGCCACGCAGTCATGGTTGAACAGGGAGTTCAGGAGATGGCTGAGAATGCACCCTTGTGGGGCCCCCGTGTTGAGGATCAGCGGGGTGAAGATGTTGTTTCCTACCCTCACCACCTGGGGGCGGGCCGTCAAAGTCCAGGTCCCAGTTGCACAGGGCGGGGTCGAGACCCAGGGTCTCGAGCTTAATGACGAGTTTGGAGGGTACTATGGTGTTAAATGCTGAGCTGTTAAAGCCATGTAATGGCTTTATAAGCTTCTGATAGGCTAATTGACATAATTTGAGTCAATTGGAGGTGTACCTGGGGATGCATTTCAAGGCCTACCTTCAAACTCCGTGCCTTTTTGCTTGACATCATGGAGAAATCAGAAGAAACCAGCCAAGACCTCAGATAAAAATTGTAGACCTCCACAAGTCTGGTTCATCCTTGGGAGCAATTTCCAAACGTCTGAAGGTACCACGTTCATCTGTACAATCAATAGTACGCAAGTATAAACACCATGGGACCACACAGCCGTCATACCTCTCAGGAAGGAGACGCGTTCTGTCTCCGAGAGATGAACATACCTTGGTGCGAAAAGTGCAAATCAATCCCAGAACAATAGCAAAGGACCTTGTGAAGATGCTGGTGGAAACCGGTACAAAAGTATTTATATGCACAGTAAAACGAGTCCTATATCGACATAACCTGAAAGGCTGCTCAGCAAGGAAGAAGCCTCTGCTCCAGTTGCAGACTACGGTCTGCAACTGCACATGGAGACAAAGATCATACTTTTTGGAGAAATGTCCTCTTGTCTGATGAAACAAAAATAGAACTGTTTGGAGGAAAAAGGGGGGGACTTGCAAGCCGAAGAACACCATCCCAACCGTGAAGCACGGGGGTGGCAGTATCATGTTGTAGGGGTGCTTTGCTGCAGGAGGGACTGGTGCACTTCACAAAATAGATGGCATCATGAGGGGGGAAATTATGTAGATATATTGAAGCAACATCTCAAGGCATCAGTTAAATCTTTGTCACAAATGGGTCTTCCAAATGGACAATGACCCCAAGCATGCTTCCAAAGTTGTGGCAAAATGGATTAAGGACAACAAAGTCAAGGTATTGGAGTGGCCATCACAAAGCCCTGACCTCAATCCTATAGAAAATGTGTGGGCACAACTGAAAAAACATGTGCGAGCAAGGAGGCCTACAAACCTGTCTCAGTTACACCAGCTCTGTCAGGAGGAATGGGTCAAAATTCACCCAATTTATTGTTTGACCCAAGTTAAACAATTTAAAGGCAATGCTACCAAATACTAATTGAGTATATGTAAACTTCTGACCCACTGGGAATGTGATTTAAAAAAAAAAAGCTTTAATAAATCACTACTATTATTCTGACATTTCACATTCTTAAAATAAAGTGGTGATCCTAACTGACCTAAGACATCATTTTTACTAGGATTAAATGTCAGGAATTGTGAAACGGAGTTTAAATGTATTTGGCTAAGGTGTATGGAAACTTCTGACTTCAACTGTTCAGAACCTACTGTTAGAACTACTAGACTGTTCAGAACCTATTTTTACTCAATTCAGGAGAAAACCAATATCAACATTCTGATGTTGATGGACAGAGGTGATTGTGGTGAGGATGATGATTGTGATGATGATTGTGGTGGTGGTGATGTGTGTTGGACAGAGGTGGGTCCTGCCTCTATGATCGTGGGGAACCTGGTAGCAGGGAAGAGGATTGCTCAGGCCTGTGGGAGAGACGTGGCTCAACTAGAGGACAATGACCAGGCACGTAAGGTACAGATCATGCCTCCTCACCTATCACCTTTCACCTGGACACACAGAGACATGTAAGGTACAGACCATTCCTCTTCACCTATCACCTGGGCACACAGGTAACTGCTGTTCTGTGTGTATACTGAGGATCTCCTGGTTCTGTCTGTATACTGAGTATCTCCTGGTTGTCTCCAATAGTTCCTGTACATGCAGGATGTTCTCCAGTGGAGAGCCCAGGCCACACCTGACCATCCCCTGTTCCTGGTGCTCAACGCCAAGGTACCGGCTTTGTCTCTTCTCTGACAGATGCCAACACTTACCATAGGCAAACTGTCAATGTCTGCTCTGACACAGCCAACACTTACCATAGGCAAACTGTCAATGTCTGCTCTGACACAGCCAACACTTACCATAGGCAAGCTGTCAATGTCTGCTCTGACACAGCCAACTCTTACCGTAGGCAAACTGTCAATGTCTGCTCTGACACAGCCAACACTTACCATAGGCATGCTGTCAATGTCTGCTCTGACACAGCCAGCACTTACCATAGGCAAACTGTCAATGTCTGCTCTGACACAGCCAACACTTACCATAGGCATGCTGTCAATGTCTGCTCTGACACAGCCAGGACTTACCATAGGCAAACTGTCAATGTCTGCTCTGACACAGCCAACACTTACCATAGGCAAACTGTCAATGTCTGCTCTGACACAGCCAACACTTACCATAGGCAAACTGTCAATGTCTGCTCTGACACAGCCAACACTTACCATAGGCAAGCTGTCAATGTCTGCTCTGACACAGCCAACTCTTACCGTAGGCAAGCTGTCAATGTCTGCTCTGACACAGCCAACACTTACCATAGGCAAACTGTCAATGTCTGCTCTGACACAGCCAACACTTACCGTAGGCAAACTGTCAATGTCTGCTCTGACACAGCCAACACTTACCATAGGCAAACTGTCAATGTCTGCTCTGACACAGCCAACTCTTACCGTAGGCAAGCTGTCAATGTCTGCTCTGACACAGCCAACACTTACCATAGGCAAGCTGTCAATGTCTGCTCTGATAGCTGCCAACTCTTACCACAGGCAGACTGCCAATGTCTTCTCTGGTTGTTTTGTACTGTATTGAGTGTGTAAGGTGATTTGTAAATAATTGTTTAACAGTGGTACCCTGATGTTGTTGTCCAGGGCACAGTGTCCAGCACTGCTTCCTGTCTGCAGCTGCAAAAGCGGGCGGAGCGTGTTGCCATGGCACTGATAGAGAAGGGACGCCTCAACCCCGGAGATCACGTAGCACTGGTTTACCCTCCAGGTAATTACACTAACTTCTAACCCCTGACCCTCTGATTATAGCTCTCCAGACTGTTATACACGCTACTTGTTCTCTGTTGGCATCTGATGGTCTCTAAATCAAATCAATTTGCATTGGTCACATACATGTGTTAAGCAGATGTTATTGCGGGTGTAGCGAAATGCTTGTGTTTCTAGCTCCGACAGTGCAGTAGTATCTAACAAGTAATATCTAACAAATTCAAAACAATACACACAAATCCAAAGTAAAGAAATAGAATTAAGAATATGTAAATATTTGGACAAGCAATGTCGGAGCGGCATAGACTAAAAGAGAATACAATACAGTATATACATTTGAGATTAGTAATGCAAAATATGTGAACATTATTAAAGTGGCCAATGATTTCAAGTCTATGTATATAGGGCAGCAGCATCTAATGTGCTAGTGATGGCTATTTAACAGTCTGATGGCCTTGAGATCAAAGCTGTTTTTCAGTCTCTCGATCCAGCTTTGATGCGCCTGTATTGACCTCACCTTCTGGATGATAGCAGGGTGAACCGGCAGTGGCTTGGGTGGTTGATGTCCTTGATTATCTTTTTGGCCTTCCTGTGACATCGGGTGGTGTAAGTGTCCTGGAGGGCAGGTAGTTTTCCTCCAGTGATGCGTTGGGAAGACTGCACCACCCTCTGGAGAGCCCTGCAGTTGCGAGCTGTGCAGTTGCCATACCAGGCGGTGATACATCCTGACAGGATGCTCTCAATGGTGCATCTGTAAAAGTTTGAGGGTTTTCGGTGTCAAGACAAATTGCTTAAGCCTCCTAAGGTTGAAGAGGCGCTGTTGCGCCTTCTTCACCACACTGTCTGTGTGGCTGGACATTTCAGTTTGTCAGTGATGTGTACGCCAAGGAACTTAACGCTTTCCACCTGCTCCACTGCGGTCCCGTCGATGTGGATAGGGGGGTGCTCCCTCTGCTGTTTCCTGAAGTCCACAATCGTCTCCTTTTGTTGACGTTGAATGAGAGGTTGTTTTCCTGCCACCACACTCCCAAGGCCCTCACCACCTCCCAGTAGGCTGTCTTGTCATTGTTGTAATCAGGCCTACTACTGTAGTGTTGTCTGCAAACTTGATGATTGAGTTGGAGGCATGCGTGGCCATGCATTCATGGGTGAACAGTGAGTACAGGAGGAGGCTGAGCACACCGTTGAGGATCAGCAGTGTGCTGAGGTGTTTCCTACCTTCACCACTTGGGGGTGGCCCATCAGGAAGTCCAGGACCCAGTCCAGGACACAGTTGCACAGGACGGGGTTCAGACCCAGGGCCTCGAGCCTAATGTTGAGCTTGGAGGGTACTATGGTGTTGAATGCTGAGCTATAGTCAATGCACAGCATTCTTATTTGGGTCTAATCTTCTTTACTGGGCTCTACTGGTCTCTGGTGTTCTCTACTGGGCTCTGGTGTTCTCTGCTGGGCTCTGGTGTTCTCTACTGGGCTCTGGTGTTCTCTGCTGGGCTCTGGTGTTCTCTACTGGGCTCTGGTGTTCTCTACTGGGCTCTACTGGTCTCTGGTGTTCTCTACTGGGCTTTAAAGCCCAGTGCAGACACATAAGATGTGACTCAACGGTCTTAAGGAGTATTTGAACGGTCTTAAGGAGTATTTGAACAGTCAATCTCATGACGTTTTAGAACATCTCATGTTGTCTGTTGGAGTTTCCAAGATTCAACATATTACATTTAGCTTAAGTCATGCAATAATCTATTTAGCCAATCAGAGACCAGTGCGCTAACGTTCCGTGTTTAGACGAGCAGAGAGCTACCTAGACAAGCAGCTAGCTAGCTAGAGAAGCAGAGAGCTACCTAGACAAGCATGGAGCTAGTTAGACAAGCAGCTACCAAAGGGAGACAAGCAGAGACACACACGGGCAGCGAGCGAGCCGCCTGGACAAACACTCACTACCGAGTTCCAAACTGCTTCTGGAAGCAATGTCAGCACAAGACTGACCTCAACCCCATCGAACACCTTTTGGATGAATTGTGTCACGAACCGGCTCAAAGCCCATAACAAAAGGGAGACCACGTGGAGATTAGGAGTAACAAAACATATATGTATTAAATAAAGTAAACTAAGTACAATATACAATGGTGTGTGTGTAATCAGTAGTGTAAGTGAGTGTTTTGCATGCATGAATGTGATAATGCAGGGTGTTGAAAGGTGCCAAAGCAAACAACCAAAAGCCACCAAGAAACACAACAAAAATCTGTAAAGGTGTCTGCATGGAGAGAGTCTCCTCCATGAATGAGGAAGTGGTGTATTTATCCTGGGACACACCGGGCCCAGGTGTTTCCCATGTAGCTGACGACCCTCCCAACTCCGTCCACCGGCATCCTAATAAGGATACAAGAACAAAGAGAGAATACGGCAGACAGAGTGGGAGGGTCGTCACAATTGGAACGCCAACTGTGAGCCTGGCCTAATCACCCAACCTCAAGCAATGTTCCAACATCTAGTGGAAAGCTTTCCCAGAAGAGTTGAGGCTGTTATAGCAGCAAAGGGGGGACCGACTCCATATTAATGCCATGATTGTGGAATGAGATGTTGGACAAGTATGTCCACATAGTTTTGGTCATGTAGTGTTGCTAGCCTGGCATGCTGACCTTTCTAACAAGACAAAAACTGTACCCTGTTTCTGGTGCATGTATTTCATGGCACTTGTTTGTTACAACAAGTGGCAACTTTTGTCAAAGTTTCCTCATGTTAATGTAAAGAGGCACCCTTACTGTGGAAATGGTCTCAACTGCACGTCTTGTCTTGATTTGAACTGGGTTTAATGGTCTGTAATGGGCTCTTTGCCCTTGTCTCTCTCCAGGTATTGACCTGATCGCTACGTTCTATGGGTGTCTGTACGCTGGCTGTGTTCCTGTCACAGTGAGACCCCCTCATCCTCAGAACCTGGCCACCACCCTGCCCACCGTCAAGATGATTGTAGAGGTACACAGCTCTCACTAACATGGCCTAGCCTAATCTCACTAACATGGCCTAGCCTAATCTCACTAACATGGCCTAGTTTAATCTCACTAACATGGCCTATCCTAATCTCACCAGCATGGCCTATCCTAATCTCACCAGCATGGCCTATCCTAATCTCACCAGCATGGCCTAGCCTAATCTCACCAGCATGGCCTAGCCTAATCTCACCAGCATGGCCTAGCCTAATCTCACCAGCATGGCCTAGCCTAATCTCACCAGCATGGCATAGCCTAATCTCGCCAGAATAGCCTAGCCTAATCTCGCCAGAATAGCCTCTCCTAATCTCGCCAGAATGGCCTAATCTCGCCAGAATGGCCGAGCCTAATCTCGCCAGAATGGCCTAGCCTAATCTCTCCAACATGACCTAGCCTAATCTCCTAGCCTAATCTCGACAACATGACCTAGCCTAATCTCCTAGCCAAACTTGTCAGATCCCAATACCGGGATCGATATGACAACTACCAGTGAAAATAGATGGCGCCAAATTCAAACCACAGAAATCTCATAATTACAATTCCTAAAACATACATGTGTTTTATATCATTTTAAAGGTAATCCTGTTATTAATCCCACCAAAGTGTCCAATTTCAAATAGGCTTTTCAGCGATAGCACTACAAACGATTGTTAGGTCTCCACCAAAACTACAATAAGCACAGCCATTTTCCAAAAAGCAGAAATAAAGATAAAATTAATCACTAACCTTGAATTATCTTCATCAGATGACACTCATAGGACTTCATGTTACACAATACATGCATGTTTTGTTTGATAAAGTTCATATTTATATAAATACATCTGAGTTTACATTGGCTCATTAGACTCACTAGTTCCAAAAACATCAAGTGATTTTGCATAGCCACATCGTTTCAACAGAAATAATCATCATAAATGTAGATGGTAATATAAGTTATACACATGGAATTATAGATATACCTCTCCTTAATGCAACCGCTGTGTCAGATTTCAAAAAAAGTTTACAGAAAAAGCAACACATGCAATAATCTGAGACGGCTCTCAGAACAGAAGCCAAATTAGCCGCCATGTTGGGGTCAACAGAAACCAGAAAATACATGATAAATGTTTTCTTACCTTTGATGAACTTCATCAGATTGCAGTCCTAGGAATCCCAGGTCCCCAATAAATGCTTGATTTGTTCGAAAATGTCTGTTATTTATGTCCAATTAGCTACTTTGGTTAGCGCATTTGGTAAACAATTCCAAAGTCAAAAAGCGCGTCCACTATAACGTGACGAAATGTCCAAAAGTTCCGTAACAGTCAGTAGAAACATGTCATATGATGTACTGAATCAATCTTCAGAATGTTGTTTACATATATCTTGAAGAACGTTCCAACCGGTGAATTAGAATGACTTCTGATGACCGGAGGAACACAGGTCCTCCCCCTGCACTGGTGACTATTTCCTGTGTCATTCGACCCCCCTTCACATTAGTCATCAGAAAAAGTTATATTGACTGTTCACATCTAGTGGATGGCGTAGGAAGTGAAAACTCATCCATATCTTGCTGTAATTTCATGAGAGCTTGGTTGAAAATCTGCCACCCCCAGAAAAGAAAAAAACAGAAAGTGGAATTTCTCAGGTTTTTGCCTGCTATATGAGTTCTGTTATACTCACAGACATAATCCAAACCGTTTTAGAAACTTCAGAGTGTTTTCTATCCAATACTAATAATAATATGCATATATTAGCAACTGAGACTGAGGAGCTGGCTGTTTACAATGGGCACCTTTTCATCCAAGCTACTCAATACTGCCCCTGCAGCCATAAAAAGATAAACTACCCACCACTGCGACCTGTATGCTCTCCTTGGCTGGCCCTCTCTTCATATTCGTCGCCAAACCCACTGGCTCCAGGTCATCTATAAGTCTTTGCTAGGTAAAGCCCCACCTTATCTCAGCTCACTGGTCACCAAGCAGCACCCACCCGTAACACGCGCTCCAGCAGGTATATTTCACTGGTCACCCCCAAAGCCAATTCCTCCATTGGCCATCTTTCCTTCCAGTTCTCTGCTGCCAATGACTGGAACGAACTGCAAAAATCGCTGAAGCTGTAAATAGCCCATCCAACTACCTCATCCCCATACTGTTATTTAGTTTTGCTCCTTTGTACCCCAGTATCTCTACTTGCACACTCATCTTCTGCACATCTATCACTTCAGTGTTTAATTGCTATATCATAATTATTTCGCCACTATGGTATATAGACTTTTTTTGTGTTATTGACTGTGTTTGTTTATTCCATGTGTAACTGTGTTGTTTGTGTCACTGCTTTGCTTTATCTTGGTCAGGTCGCAATTGTAAATGAGAAGTTGTTCTCAACCTTACCTGGTTAAATAAAGGTGAAATAACCAAAATAACACTGTGTGTGTGACAGGTCAGTAAATCGGTGTGTATCCTGACCACCCAAGCAATAATGAAGCTGTTGAAGTCCAAAGAGGCTGCGGCTGCTGTGGACGTCAAGTCATGGCCGATGGTACTGGACACAGGTAACAAACCCTCATTTTACTCAAATCTAATGGTATAAGTCACATGCGCCGAATACAACCGGTGTAGACCTTACAATGAAATGCTTACTTACGAGCCCCTAACCAAGAATGCAGTTTATAAAAAAATAAAAAATACAGATAAGAAATAAACAAGTAATTAAAGAGCAAAATAATAATAGCAAGACTATACACAGGGGGCTACCGGTACAGAGTCAATGTGCGGGGTCACCGGCTAGTTGAGGTAATATGTACATGTAGGTAGAGTTATTAAAGTGACTATTTATAGATGATAACAGAGAGTAGCAGCAGCGTTGAAGATGGAGAGGGGCGTGGCAATGCAAGTAATCTGGGTAGCCATTTGATTAGATTTTCAGGAGTCTTATGGCTTGGGGGTAGAAGCTGTTTAGAATCCTCTTGGACCAAGACTTGGCTCTCCAGTACAGCTTGATGTGTGGTAGTAGAGAGAACAGTCTATGACTAGGGTGACTGGAATCTTTGACAATTTTTAGGGTCTTTCCTCTAACACCGCCTGGTATAGATGTCCTGGATGGCAGGAAGCTTGGCCCCAGTGATGTACTGGGCCATTCTCACTTCCCTCTGTAATCTCTTGCAGTCAGAGGCCGAGCAGTTGACATACCAGGCAGTGATGCAACCAGTCAGGATGCTCTCGATGGTGCAGCTGTAGAACCTTTTGAGGATCTGAGGACCCATGCCAAATCTTTTCAGTCACCTGAGGGGGAATAGGTTTTGTCGTGCTCTCTTCACAACTGTCTTGGTGTTCTTGGACCATGTTAGTTTGTTGGAGATGTGGACACCAAGGAACTTGAAGCTCTCAACCTGCTCTACTGCAGGTTCCGAGAATGAGATTGGGGGCGTGCTTGGTCCTCTTTTTCCTGTAGTCCACAGTCATCTCCTTTCTCTTGATCACATTGAGGGAGAGGTTGTTGTCCTGGCACCACACGGCCAGGTCTCTGACTTCCTCCCTATAGGCTGTCTCGTCGTTGTCGGTGATCAGGTCTACCACTGTTGTGTCATCGGCAAACTTAATGATGGTGTTGGAGTTGTGCCTGGCCATGCAGTCATGTGTGAACAGGGAGTACAAGAGGGAACTGAGCACGCACCCCTGAGGGGCCCCTGTGTTGAGGATCAGTGTGGCGGATGTGTTGTTACCTACCCTCACCACCTGGGGGCAGCCCGTCAAGAAGTCCAGGATCCAGTTGCAGAGGGAGGTGTTTAGTCCTAGGTTACAGAGATTGTTGATGAGCTTTGAGGGCACTATATGGTGTTGAACACTGAGCTGTAGTCAATGAATAGCATTCTCACATGTCCAGGTGTGAAAGGGCAAAAGAGATTGCATCAAATGTTGGGGCGGTATGCAAATTGGAGTGGGTCTAGGGTTTCTGGGATAATGGTGTTGATGTGAGCCATGGCCAGCCTTTCAAAGCACTTCATGGCTACAGATGTGAGTGCTACAGGTCGGTAGTCAACTTGAAACATGTTGGTATTACAGACTCGGACAGAAAGAGGTTGAAAATGTCAATGAAAACACTTGCCAGTTGGTCAGCGGATGCTCACACTGCACGTCCTGGTAATCCGCCTGGCCCTGCGGCCTTGTGAATGTTGACCTGTTTAAAGCTCTTACTCACATCGGCTGCAGAGAGCTTCATCACAGTCTTCCGGAACAGCTGGTGTTCTCATGCATGTTTCAGTGTTATTTGCCTCGAAGCGAGCGTAGAAGTCTGGTAGGCTCTTGTCACTGGGCAGCTCTCGGCTGTGCTTCCCTTTGTATTCTGTAATGGTTTGCAAGCCCTGCCACATCTGTCAGAGCCGGTGTAGTACGATTCGATCTTTGTCCTGTCTTGATGGTTCGTCGGAGGGCATAGCAGGATTTCTTTTATTTATTTTATTTATCCGTTATTTTACCAGGTAAGTTGACTGAGAATTTGCAGCAACGACCTGGGGAATAGTTACAGGGGAGAGAATGAGCCAATTGTAAACTGGGGATTATTAGGTGACCGTGATGGTTTGATAGCCAGATTGGGGATTTAGCCAGGACACCGGGGTTAACACCCCTACTCTTACGATAAGTGCCATGGGATCTTTTAATGACAGCTGAGAGTCAGGACACCCTTTTAACGTCCCATCCGAAAGACGGCACCCTACACAGGGCAGTGTCCCCAAACACTGGCCTGGGGCATTGGGATATTTTTTAGACCAGAGGAAAGAGTGCCTCCTACTGGCCCTCCAACACCACTTCCAGCAGCATCTGGTCTCCCATCCAGGGACTGACCAGGACCAACCCAGCAGTGGTATGCAGGGTGGTATGCTGCTGGCAAATAAGCTTCCAGGTTAGAGTCCTTGAGGCTGGCAGGTCTAGCCTTTAGCTCAGTGTGGATGTTGCCTGTAATCCATGGCTTCTGGTTGGGGTATGTACGTACGGTCACTGTGGGGACGAAGTTATCGATGCACTTGTTGATGAAGCCAGTGACTGATGTGGTGTATTCCTCAATGCCATCGTAGGAATCTCTGAACATATTCCTGTCTGTGCTAGCAAAACAGTCCTGTAGCTTAGCATCTGCTTCATCAGTCCACTTTTTTATTGATCTAGTCACTGGTGCTTCCTGCTTAAATTTGAGCTTGTAAGCAGGAATCAGGAGGATAGAGCTATGGTCAGATTTGCCAAATGGATGGCGAGGGAGAGCTTTGTATGAGTCTCTGTGTGTGTGGAGTATAGGTGGCCCAGAGTGTTTTTCTGGTTACACATTTTAACATGCTGATAGAAATTTGGTAAAACTAATTTGTTTCCCTGCATTAAATTCCCCGGCCACTAGGAGCGCTGCCTCTGGGTGAGCATTTTCATGTTTGCTTATGGCGGAATACAGCTCAGTCAATGCTGTATTAGTGCCAGCCTCTGACTGTGGTGGTATGTAAACCGCAACGAAAAATACAGATAAACTCTCTAGGTAGATTGTGGGGTCTACAGCTTTTCCTGAGATACTCTACCTCAGGCGAGCAATAGTTCGAGACTTCCTTAGATATCGTACACAAGCTGTTATTTACAAAAATACATATACCGCCTCCCCTTGTCGTACCAGACGCCGCTGTTCTATCCTGCCGGTACATCTTATAACCAGCCAGCTGTATGTTGGTATTGTCGTCGTTCAGCCACGACTCCGTGAAGGATAAGTTACTACAGTTTTGAATGTCCCGTTGGTAATTCTCCAAAGATTGCACGTTATCTAGCAGAAAGGAAGGAAGTGGGGGTTTATTCAATCGCCTACGAATTCTCAAAAGGCAGCCCGCACTGTGGCCCCTGGTTCTCTGCTGCCTCTTCATGCAAATCACGGGGATCTGGGCCTGTTCCCGGGAAAGCAGTATATCATTCGCGTCGGGCTCGTCGGACTTGTTAAAGGAAAAAAAGGATTCTGCCAGTCTGTGGTGAGTAATCGCAGTCCTGATTTCCATAAGTTATTTTCGTTCCTAAGTGACGATAGCGGCAACATTATAAATTACAAAATAAGTTACAAAATAACACAAATAAAAAACTAAAAAACAATCGGTTGGGGGGATGAAAAACATCAGCCTTCTTCTCCGGCGCCATTGTTACATGCTGCTCAGGACTGTGTGTGAAATCCATCCCTCCAAACCTATTGTTATTCTCCCAACCCCAGACGACCTCCCCAGGACGAAGAGGCTTCAGATCTACAAACCTCCCACCCCAGAGATGCTGGCATACCTGGACTTCAGTGTGTCCACCATGGGCATCCTGGCTGGAGTCAAGGTAAATTAACCCCTGACTGTACCTGGACTTCAGTGTGTCCACCATGGGCATACTGGCTGGAGTCAAGGTCTGATCTACAACCTACAGTAGTTGTTCTGTTAGAGGGACCTGGGAACAGACTGTGTACTACCCATACTGTACACTGTTAGTTTGAGCGGTACTACCAGAGAGACTGTAGTGTGCCACCAGACAGTCGTTCTGTTATCTCTTCCTCCAGATGTCCCATGCTGCCACCAGTGCCTTGTGTCGTTCCATCAAGCTGCAGTGTGAGCTGTACCCGTCCCGCCAGATAGCCATCTGTCTGGACCCCTACTGTGGCCTGGGCTTCGCTCTCTGGTGCCTCAGCAGGTAAAGGACATGTACAGTGAGTGCATAGCAATATTTTGGGACTGTAAGCTAGCACAGTTAGTGCTCATGTGGTGTAGCAGGGAGATCCTGGTTCTCGCTCTAGAGTTGAACAATAACCTGGCCTCTCTCTCTCTGTCTTTCTCTAGTGTATACTCTGGCCACCAGTCAATCCTGGTTCCTCCTCTAGAGTTGGACAGTAATGTTTCTCTGTGGTTGTCAGCTGTCAGCCAGTATAAAGTCAGAATCACATTCTGCTCCTACTCTGTCATGGAGATGTGTACCAAGGGCCTGGGGACACAGACTGAGACACTACGGGTTAGTATGCACTCACACAGGCAGCAAACACACCACACACACTCACATGGATGCACACACACCACACACACACACACAGTCTGAATTGCTTCCTTTTCTTTTCTCTTCCCTGTGTGTGTGTGTAGTTGCGTAACATAAACCTGTCGTGTGTTAGGACCTGTATGGTTGTAGCAGAGGAGCGTCCTCGTATCACTCTGACCCAGTCCTTCTCTAAGATCTTTAAAGACCTGGGTTTGTCTCCTCGAGCCGTCAGCACCACCTTCGGCTGCAGGGTCAACATGGCCGTCTGTCTGCAGGTGAGTGCAAAATAAGGATTAGATTGATAACTGGCTTCTAGAATAGATTTGTTCTGTTTCAACTCCCATTTAGTCTTTAATGGAGACAATATAAATAGAGGAGGATATTGTGTCTGTGGGTGAGATGTACAGTGTGTTCGGAAAGTATTCAGACCCCTTCACTTTTTCCACTTTTTGTTACATTGCAGCCTTATTCTAAAATGGATTAAATATAACTTTATTACTTGTGGAGCCGTTATGTAGCTAGCTATGTCCCTGTGGAGACGTTATCTATCCATCTATGCCCCTGTTGAGACGTTATCTATCCAGCTATGTCCCTGTGGAGACGTTATCTATCCAGCTATGTCCCTGTGGAGACGTTATCTAGCTAGTTATGGCCCTGTGGAGACGTTACCTAGCTAGCTATGTCCCTGTGGAGACGTTATCTAGCTAGCTATGTCCCTGTGGAGTCGTTATCTAGCTAGCTATGTCCCTGTGGAGTCGTTATCTAGCTAGCTATGTCCCTGTGGAGACGTTACCTAGCTAGCTATGTCCCTGTGGAGACGTTACCTAGCTAGCTATGTCCCTGTGGAGATGTTACCTAGCTAGCTATGTCCCTGTGGAGACATTATCTATCCATCTATGTCCCTGTGGAGACGTTATCTATCCATCTATGTCCCTGTGGAGACGTTATCTATCCATCTATGTCCCTCTGGAGACGTTATCTAGCTAGCTAGCTATGTCCCTGTGGAGACGATATCTAGCTAGCTAGCTCTGTCCCTGTGGAGACGTTATCTAGCTAGCTCTGTCCCTGTGGAGCCATTATCTAGCTAGCTCTGTCCCTGTGGAGACGTTATCTAGCTAGCTATGTCCCTGTGGAGACGTTATCTAGCTAGCTATGTCCCTGTGGAGACGTTATCTAGCTAGCTATGTCCCTGTGGAGACGTTATCTAGCTAGCTATGTCCCTGTGGAGACGTTATCTAGCTAGCTATGTCCCTGTGGAGACGTTATCTAGCTAGCTATGTCCCTGTGGAGACGTTATCTAGCTAGCTATGTCCCTGTGGAGACGTTATCTAGCTATGTCCCTGTGGAGACGTTATCTATCCAGCTATGTCCCTGTGGAGACATTATCTAGCTAGCTATGTCCCTCTGGAGACGTTATCTAGCTAACTAGCTATGTCCCTGTGGAGACGATATCTAGCTAGCTAGCTCTGTCCCTGTGGAGCCGTTATCTAGCTAGCTCTGTCCCTGTGGAGACGTTATCTAGCTAGCTCTGTCCCTGTGGAGCCGTTATCTAGCTAGCTCTGTCCCTGTGGAGACGTTATCTAGCTAGCTATGTCCCTGTGGAGACGTTATCTAGCTAGCTATGTCCCTGTGGAGACGTTATCTAGCTAGCTATGTCCCTGTGGAGACGTTATCTATCCAGCTATGTCCCTGTGGAGACGTTATCTAGCTAGTTATGGCCCTGTGGAGACGTTACCTATCCATCTATGCCCCTGTGGAGACGTTATCTATCCAGCTATGTCCCTGTGGAGACGTTATCTAGCTAGCTATGTCCCTGTGGAGACGTTATCTAGCTAGCTATGTCCCTGTGGAGACGTTATCTAGCTAGTTATGGCCCTGTGGAGACGTTACCTAGCTAGCTATGTCCCTGTGGAGACGTTATCTAGCTAGCTATGTCCCTGTGGAGACGTTATCTATCCAGCTATGTCCCTGTGGAGACGTTATCTAGCTAGTTATGGCCCTGTGGAGCCGTTATCTAGCTAGCTATGTCCCTGTGGAGACGTTATCTAGCTAGCTATGTCCCTGTGGAGACGTTACCTAGCTAGCTATGTCCCTGTGGAGACGTTACCTAGCTAGCTATGTCCCTGTGGAGACGTTATCTATCCATCTATATCCCTGTGGAGACATTATCTAGCTAGCTATGTCCCTGTGGAGACATTATCTATCCATCTATGTCCCTGTGGAGACATTATCTATCCATCTATGTCCCTGTGGAGACATTATCTAGCTAGCTATGTCCCTGTGGAGACGTTATCTAGCTAGCTAGCTATGTCCCTGTGGAGACGTTATCTATCCAGCTAGCTATGTCCCTGTGGAGACGTTATCTATCCAGCTAGCTTTGTCCCTGTGGAGACGTTATCTAGCTAGCTAGCTCTGTCCCTGTGGAGACGTTATCTAGCTAGCTAGCTCTGTCCCTGTGGAGACGTTATCTAGCCAGTTATGTCCCTGTGGAGACGTTATCTAGCTAGCTATGTCCATGTGGAGCCGTTATCCAGCTAGCTCTGTCCTTTGTTAATTTGCTCGCTGAAAGGTAGGACCTGCTGTTTTTTTTCTCCCTTTGAAGCCAGGGGGATTGTTTTTGTTAGCACACCACAAGTTCCTTCCCGGGTCCGACCTCTATTTGGAGCCACGCCTCGCAGTTGTGTGATTCGCTAAAATTAAATGATGTCCAAGACTTTAATCGGTTAGGTCACTCCTATAGAATTGTATGGTCACTCCCACTAAGGCCAAATATGAATGGTTATATTCCAGGCATATTTATGTGTTCAATAGCCTGGAAGTGAGGTCAATCAATCAATCAATCAATCAATCAAATGTATTTATAAAGCCCTTCTTACATCAGCTGATGTCACAAAGTGCTATACAGAAACCCAGCCTAAAACCCCAAACAGCAAGCAATGCAGGTGTAGAAGCACGGTGGCTAGGAAAAACTCCCTAGAAAGGCCAAAACCTAGGAAGAAACCTAGAGAGGAACCAGGCTATGAGGGGTGGCCAGTGTTCTTCTGGCTGTGCCGGGTGAAGATTATAACAGAACATGGCCAAGATGTTCAAATGTTCATAGGTGGCCAGCAGGGTCAAATAATAATAATCACATTGGTTGTCGAGGGTGCAACAGGTCAGCACCTCAGGAGTTTTTTATTATTATTTATTCTTTATTTAACCAGGTAGGCTAGTTGAGAACAAGTTCTCATTTGCAACTGCGACCTGGCCAAGATAAAGCGTAGCAATTCGACAGATACAACAACAGAGTTACACATGGAATAAACAAAACATAGTCAATAATACAGTAGAACAAAAGAAAACAAAAAGTCTATATACAGTAAGTGCAAATGAGGTAAGTTAAAGAAATAAATAGGCCATGGTGGCGACGTAATTACAAAATAGCAATTAAACACTTGAATGGTAGATCAGCAGAAGATGAATGCGCAGGTAGAGATACTGGGGTGCAAAGGAACAAAATAAATAAATACCAGTATGGGGATGAGGTAGGTAGATGGCCTGTTTACAGATGGGTAAGTACAGGTGCAGTGATCTGTAAGCTGCTCTGACAGCTGGCGCTTAAAGCTAGTGAGGGAGATGTGAGTCTCCAGCTTCAGAGATTTTTGCTATTTGTTCCAGTCATGGGCAGCAGAGAACTGGAAGGAAAGACGACCAATGGAGGAATTGGCTTTGGGGGTGGCCAGTGAAATGTAGCACGCGCTCCAGCAGGTATGAGTGAGTGCTGCTTTGGTGACCAGTGAGCTGAGATAACCTGTAGCCAGTGGGTTTGGCGACGAGTATGAAGCGAGGGCCAGCCAACGAGAGCGTACAGGTCGCAATGGTGGGTAGTGTATGGGGCTTTGGTGACAAAACGGATGGCACTGTGATAGACTGCATCCAGTTTGTTGAGTAGAGTGTTGGAGGCTATTTTATAGATGACATCACTGAAGTCGAGGATTGGTAGGATGGTCAGTTTTACGAGGGTATGTTTGGCAGCATGAGTGAAGGATGCTTTGTTGCGATATAGGAAGCCTATTCTAGATTTAATTTTGGATTGGAGATGCTTAATGTGAGTCTGGAAGGAGAGTTTACAGTCTAACCAGACACCTAGGTATTTGTAGTTGTCCACGTATTCTAAGTCAGAGCCGTCCAGAGTAGTGATGCTGGACGGGCGAGCAGGTGCGGGCAGTGATCGATTGAATAGCATGCATTTAGTTTTACTTGCGTTTAAGAGCAGTTGGAGGCCACGGAAGGAGAGTTGTATGGCATTGAAGCTCGTCTGGAGGTTAGTTAACACAGTGTCCAAGGAGGGGCCAGAAGTATACAGAGTGGTGTTGTCTGCGTAGAGGTGGATCAGAGAATCACCAGCAGCAAGAACAAGCCTATGAATATAGAGAGAGAGAGAGAGTTTACTTGACTGTTTTGATGGCTGTCTCCCTGCTTTGTCAATAACTCTCCCATCACAGCGATATCATCAGCTTCCACTTTCCCGCCATTCAGTACTGGGTCTGAAGCATCAGGTCTGTCATGGTCAGAACCAGTCTCTCCCTGTGTTGTTCACACCTGTCTGTCTCTGTAGGGTACGTCAGGACCAGACCCTACCACAGTCTACCTGGACATGAGAGCTCTGAGACATGAAAGGTATGATTCCACTGACCTCACCTTTACCTCACTATATTATATAGGTCTTTATGTCCAGGACTATATTATATAGGTATTTATGTCCAGGACTATATTATATAGGACTTTGTGTCCAGGACTATATTATATAGGTCTTTATGTCCAGGAAGGCCTTAAGACCTGAATTACAAAAACGAATCAGTTGATTGGCTAATGTTGTGTTGTGTAATCTGATGTGTTATTGGTTGACTAATAACAGTTATTGTGTGTGTGATATCACCAGGGTTCGTATGGTAGAGAGAGGCTCTCCACACAGTCTGTCTCTCATGGAGTCTGGCAAGGTAAGACACCTACCTCATGGATAGATTCTTATATTATACTGGACTGAAATATTTTGTGTCTGCACTGTGTTATCTGATTGTTGTGTCAACCAGATTCTACCTAGGGATGAAGGTTACCGTAGTAAAAATGTGATGTGTTACCCAGATCCTACCTGGGGTAAGGGTTATAGTAGGAACAATGTGATGTGTTACCCAGATCCTACCTGGGGTGAGGGTTACCGTAGTAACAATGTGTTGTGTTAAGCATATCCTACCTGGGGTGAGGGTTACCGTAGTAACAGTGTGTTGTGTTAAGCATATCCTACCAGGGGTGAGGGTTACCGTAGTAACAATGTGTTGTGTTAACCAGATCCTGCCTGGTGTGAAATTTAGGGTTACCGTAGTAACAATGTGTTGTGTTAACCAGATCCTGCCTGGGCTGAAGGTTAGGGTTACCGTAGTAACAATGTGTTGTGTTAACCAGATCCTGCCTGGGCTGAAGGTTAGGGTTACCGTAGTAACAATGTGTTGTGTTAACCAGATCCTTCTTGGCATGAAGGTTAGGGTTACCGTAGTAACAATGTGTTCTGTTAACCAGATCCTTCCTGGGGTGAAGGTGGTTATCGCCAACACAGAGACCAAAGGACCTCTAGGAGACTCCCACCTGGGAGAGGTGAGACAGATTCTACAGGTCATATTACATGGCTATATGTCCTCTATCTGTCCTACTATGAGGCAGATGATCATTACTATATGACTATGTATGGCCCTGGAGGATAGCTATAGTATACAGTACCAGTCAAAATGTTGGACACCTGCTCATTCCAGAGTTTTTCATTATTTTGACGATTTTCTACATTGTAGAATAATAGTGAAGACATCAAAACTATGAAATGACACATATCATGTAGTAACCAAAAAAGTGTTGAACAAATTTAAATTTATTTGAGGTTCTTCAAAGTAGCCACCCTTTGCCTTGATGACAGCTTTGCACACTCTTGGCATTCTCTCAACCAGCTTCATGAGGTAATCATCTGTAATGTATTTAAATTAATATGTGTGCCTTGTTAAAAGTTAAATAGTGGAATTTCTTTCCTTAATGCTTTCGAGCCAATCAGCTGTGTTGTAACATGGGTTAGGGTGGTATACAGAAGATAGTCCTATTTGGTAAAAGTCCATATTATGGCAAGAACACCTCGAATAAGCAAAGAGAAATGACAGTCCATCATTACTTTAAGACGTGAAGGTCAGTCAATCTGGAAAATTTCTGGAACTTTGACAGTTTCTTGAACTGCAGTCGCAAAAACCATCAAGTGCTGTGATGAAACTTGCTCTCATGAGGACCACCACAGGAAAAGAAGACCCAGAGTTTCCTCTGCTGCAGAGGATAAGTTCATTAGAGTTAACTGTCTCTCATCTCATGAGGACCACCACAGGAAAGGAAGACCCATAGTTTCCTCTGCTGTAGAGGATAAGTTCATTAGAGTTACCAGTCTCAGAATTTTGACCCCAAACTGTTGAACAGTAGTGTGCATATAAAGTTAGCAAAAAAAGAAACGTCCCTTTTTCAGGACTGGCTTTCAAAGAGAATTAGTAAAAATCCAAATAACCTCAAAGATCTTCATTGTAAAGGGTTTAAACACCGTTTCACATGCTTGTTCAATGACCCTTTCTACAATTAATGAACATGCACCTGTGGAACGGCCGTGAACCTGTTGCGACGAGCAATCCCGTATCCGGGATCCTATTTATAGCCTCAAGCTCATTACCATAACGCAACGTTAACTATTCATGAAAATCGCAAATGAAATGAAATAAATATATTTGCTCTCAAGCTTAGCCTTTTGTTAACAACACTGTCATCTCCATCGATAAAAGACAGTACTGTGCAGCTGTCTTCATCGGCCTGGCCAAAGCTGTCAATCACGGCATTCTCATCGGCAGACTCAATAGCCTTGGTTTCTCAAATGACTGCCTCACCTGGTTCACCAACTACCTCTCAGACAGAGTTCAGTGTGTCAAATCGTAGGGCCTGTTGTCCAGACCTCTGGCAGTCTCGATGGGGGTGCCACAGGGTTCAATTCTCAGGCTGACTCTTTTCTGTGCTGACTCTTTTGTGCTGACTCTTTCAATGATGTTGGTCTTGCTGCTGGTGATTCTCTATTCCACCTCTACGCAGACGACACCATTCTGTATACATCTGGCCCTTCTTTGGACACTGTTTAACAAACCTCCAAATGAGCTTCAATGCCATACAACACTCCTTCATTGGAGTGCAGCTCACATATTGGATGCAGCTCACAGATCACTGCACCTGTACACAGCCAATCTGTAAATAGCACACCCAACTACCTCGTCCCCATATTGTTATTTATCTTCTTGCTCTTTTGCACCCCGGTATCTCTACTTGCACATTCATCATCTGCACAAATGTTAATTATTTTACCTCTAAGGCCTATTTATTGCCTTACCTCCCTACTCTTCTACATTTACTGTACATAGATTTTTCTATTTTTATTTTATTTTGTGTTATTGACTGTGCGTTTGTTTGTAACTAAATGAGAACTTGGTTAAATAAAGGGTTATATATATAAATACCTGGTTAAATAAAGGGTTATATATATAAATACCTGGTTAAATAAAGGGTTATGGTTATATATATAAATACCTGGTTAAATAAAGGGTTATATATGTAAATACCTGGTTAAATAAAGGGTTATATACATAAATACATGGTTAAATAAAGGGTTATGGTTATATATATATATATATATATATATAAATACCTGGTTAAATAAAGGGTTATGTATATAAATACCTGGTTAAATAAAGGGGTATGTATATATATATACCTGGTTAAATGAAGGGTTATGGTTATGTATATATATAAATACCTGGTTAAATAAAAGGTTATGTATATAAATACCTGGTTAAATAAAGGGTTATGTATATAAATACCTGGTTAAATAAAGGGTTATGGTTATGTATATATATATAAATACCTGGTTAAATAAAGGGTTAAATATATAAATACCTGGTTAAATAAAGGGTTATGTATATAAATACCTGGTTAAATAAAGGGTTATGTATATAAATACCTGGTTGAAGAAAGGGTTATGGTTATATATATAAATACCTGGTTGAATAAAGGGTTATGGTTATGTATATAAATACCTGGTTAAATAAAGGGTTATATGTCACGGTCGTCCTCCTCTTCATCTGAAGAGGAGAGACGAGAAGGATCGGAGGACCAAAATGCGGCGTTGTATGTGTTCATCATGAATTTTAATAAAGAAAACACTGAACACTGAAACACTATACAAAAACAATAAACAAAATAACAACCGTGAAGCTAATGCGAACTGTGCTGAAACAAGCCATCAACATAGACAATCACCCACAAACAGTGCAACCCAGGCTACCTAAGTGTGATTCTCAATCAGAGACAACTAATGACACCACCTGCCATACTAGGCCGAAACATAGAAATCCCCAAATCATAGAAAAACAAACATAGACTTCCCACCCCAACTCACGTCCTGACCATACTAAATAATGACAAAACAAAGGAAATAAAGGTCAGAACGTGATAGTTATATATATATATATATATATATATACAAATACCTGGTTAAATAAAGGTGTAATAAAAATGCTGCAGGGAGACATGAGGACTACAGATGTAGCCAGGGCAATAAATTGCAATGTCCGTACTGTGAGATGTCTAAGACAGGGCTACAGGAAGACAGGACTGACAGCTGATCATCCTCGAAGTGGCAGACCACGTGTAACAACACCTGCACAGGATCGGTACATCCGAACATCATACCTGCGGACCAGGTACAGGATGGCAACAACAACTGCCCGAGTTACAGCAGGAACACACAATCCCTCCATCAGTGCTCAGACTGTCCTCAATAGGCTGAGTGAGGCTGGACTGAGGGATTGTAGGCCTGTTGTAAAGGCAGGTCCTCACCAGACATCACCGGCAACAACGTTGCCTATGGGCACAAACCCACCGTTGCTGGACCAGACAGGACTGACAAAAAGTGCTCTTCACTGACGAGTAGCGGTTTTGTCTCACCAGGGGTGATGGTCGGATTTGCGTTTATCGTTGAAGGAATGAGCGTTACACCGAGGCCTGTACTCTGGAGCGGGATCGATTTGGAGGTGGAGACTCCGTCATGGTCTGGGGCGGTGTGTCACAGCATCATCATCGGACTGAGCTTGTTGTCATTGCAGGCCATCTCAACGCTGTGCGTTACAGGGAAGACATCCTCCTCCCTCATGTGGTACCCTTCCTGCAGGCTCATCCTGACATGACCCTCCAGCATGACAATGCCTCCAGCCATACTGCTCATTCTGTGAGTGATTTCCTGCAGGACAGGAATGTCAGTTTTCTGCCATGGCCAGCGAAGAGCCCGGACCTCAATCCCATTGAGCACGTCTGGGACCTGTTGGATCGGAGGATGAGGGCAAGGGCCATTCCCCCCAGAAATGTCTGGGTACTTGCAGGTGCCTTGGTGGAAGAGTGGGGTAACATCTCATAGCAAGAAACGGAAAATCTGGTTCAGGCCATGAGATGCACTGCGGTACTTAATAATGCAGCTGGTGACCACACCAGATACTGACTGTTACTTTTGATTTTGACTCCCCCTTTGTTCAGGGACACATTATTCAATTTATATTATGTCTGTGAAACTTATTCAGTTTATGTCTCAGTTGTTGAGTCTTGTTCTGATCGTACAAATATTTACACATGTTCAGTTTGCTGAAAATAAACGCAGTTGACAGTGAGAGGACGTTTATTTTTTTGCTGAGTTTATATATAAAATCCTCCCCTGTCTCTCTGCTAACACCTCTCCATCTTATTGTATCAGGTGTGGGTGAGCAGCCCCCACAATGCAACAGGTTACTACACGGTGTATGGAGAGGATGCTCTGCATGCGGACCACTTCAACACAAAGCTGAGCTTTGGAGACACGCAGACGGTCTGGGCCAGAACAGGATACCTGGGTTTCCTACGACGCACTGAGCTCACCGACGCCAGCGGAGGTTAGAGTCCAGACATCAGATCAATCAAATCACATTATATTTGTCACATGCTTCGTAAACAAGTGTAGACTAACAGTGAAATGCTTACTTATGTCTCCTTTTCCATCAATGCAATATTAAAGATAAAGATACTAAATGTAATAAAAAATAGAGCTAGTGACAGGAGGAATATAGTGACTAGGCAACGAGCTAGATAATAGACAGTAGCAGCAATGTGCTGTAGGTAGGGGTAAAGGATAGATAATAGACAGTAGCAGCAGTATACTGTAGGTAGGGGTAAAGGATAGATAATAGACAGTAACAGCAATGTGCTGTAAGTAGGGGTAAAGGATAGATAATAGACAGTAACAGCAGTATACTGTAGGTAGGGGTAAAGGATAGATAATAGACAGTAACAGCAATGTGCTGTAAGTAGGGGTAAAGGATAGATAATAGACAGTAACAGCAGTATACTGTAGGTAGGGGTAAAGGATAGATAATAGACAGTAACAGCAATGTGCTGTAAGTAGGGGTAAAGGATAGATAATAGACAGTAACAGCAATGTGCTGTAAGTAGGGGTAAAGGATAGATAATAGACAGCAACAGCAGTATACTGTAGGTAGGGGTAAAGGATAGATAATAGACAGTAACAGCAGTATACTGTAGGTAGGGGTAAAGGATAGATAATAGACAGTAACAGCAGTATACTGTAGGTAGGGGTAAAGGATAGATAATAGACAGTAACAGCAGTATACTGTAGGTAGGGGTAAAGGATAGATAATAGACAGTAACAGCAATGTGCTGTAAGTAGGGGTAAAGGATAGATAATAGACAGTAACAGCAATGTGCTGTAAGTAGGGGTAAAGGATAGATAATAGACAGCAACAGCAGTATACTGTAGGTAGGGGTAAAGGATAGATAATAGACAGTAACAGCAGTATACTGTAGGTAGGGGTAAAGGATAGATAATAGACAGTAGCAGCAATGTGCTGTAGGTAGGGGTAAAGGATAGATAATAGACAGCAACAGCAGTATACTGTAGGTAGGGGTAAAGGATAGATAATAGACAGTAACAGCAGTATACTGTAGGTAGGGGTAAAGGATAGATAATAGACAGTAGCAGCAATGTGCTGTAGGTAGGGGTAAAGGATAGATAATAGACAGTAACAGCAGTATACTGTAGGTAGGGGTAAAGGATAGATAATAGACAGTAACAGCAGTATACTGTAGGTAGGGGTAAAGGATAGATAATAGACAGTAACAGCAGTATACTGTAGGTAGGGGTAAAGGATAGATAATAGACAGTAACAGCAGTATACTGTAGGTAGGGGTAAAGGATAGATAATAGACAGCAACAGCAGTATACTGTAGGTAGGTGTAAAGGATAGATAATAGACAGTAACAGCAGTATACTGTAGGTAGGGGTAAAGTGACTAGACAACAGGATAGATAATAGACATGGAGTCCAGTGTTTGGGCATGGAGTCCAGTGTTTGGGCATGGAGTCCAGTGTTTGGGCATGGAGTCCAGTGTTTGGGCATGGAGTCCAGTGTTTGGGCATGGAGTCCAGTGTTTGGGCATGGAGTCCAGTGTTTGGGCATGGAGTCCAGTGTGTGGGCATGGAGTCCAGTGTGTGGGCATGGAGTCCAGTGTGTGGGCATGGAGTCCAGTGCAAGATGGTTAGTTCAAAAAAGTTAGTGTTCAGTGCAGGTAGTCTAGGTTAGCCATTTGATAAGCTATTTAGCCGTCTTCTTCAGCAGTTTTATGGCTTGCGCTAGAGAAGGTTGTTCAGGATCCAGTCGGTTCCAGATTTGGTGCATCTTTACGGCTTGCCCTGCGGTAGCAGAGAGAACAGTCTATGACTTGGGTGGCTGGAGTCTTTGACAATTGGCCTTCCACTCACACCGCCTGGTATAGAGGTCATGGATGGCAGGGAGCTCTGCCCAGTGATGTACAGGCCATATACAATAGCCTCTTTAGCGCCGTCGCGGTACGGTGCCTTGCAGTTGCCTTACCAAGCGGTGATGCCACAAGTAAGGTCGGAACGATACCAGTTTTGCAATATTTTTTCCCATGGCAAAATTTAAAACACGAAGCAGGTTATTATTATTTATATATTTTTTGCCCACACTATAGACGGCAAAATCTGTCCTCTAATACAGGACTAGTAAAGGCCCAGAGTTACAGACTGCTATATCAGTCCTCTAATACAGGACTAGTAAAGGCCCACACTATAGACGGCAAAATCTGTCCTCTAATACAGGACTAGTAAAGGCCCACACTATAGACGGCAAAATCTGTCCTCTAATACAGGACTAGTAAAGGCCCAGAGTTAGACTGCTATATCAGTCCACTAATACAGGACTAGTAAAGGCCCAGAGTACAGACTGCTATATCAGTCCTCTAATACAGGACTAGTAAAGGCCCAGAGTACAGACTGCTATATCAGTCCTCTAATACAGGACTAGTAAAGGCCCAGAGTACAGACTGCTATATCAGTCCACTAATACAGGACTAGTAAAGGCCCAGAGTTACAGACTGCTATATCAGTCCTCTAATACAGGACTAGTAAAGGCCCAGAGTTACAGACTGCTATATCAGTCCACTAATACAGGACTAGTAAAGGCCCAGAGTTATAGACTGCTATATCAGTCCTCTAATACAGGACTAGTAAAGGCCCAGAGTTACAGACTGCTATATCAGTCCACTAATACAGGACTAGTAAAGGCCCAGAGTTATAGACTGCTATATCAGTCCACTAATACAGGACTAGTAAAGGCCCAGAGTACAGACTGCTATATCAGTCCTCTAATACAGGACTAGTAAAGGCCCAGAGTACAGACTGCTATATCAGTCCTCTAATACAGGACTAGTAAAGGCCCAGAGTTACAGACTGCTATATCAGTCCACTAATACAGGACTAGTAAAGGCCCAGAGTTATAGACTGCTATATCAGTCCACTAATACAGGACTAGTAAAGGCCCAGAGTACAGACTGCTATATCAGTCCTCTAATACAGGACTAGTAAAGGCCCAGAGTACAGACTGCTATATCAGTCCTCTAATACAGGACTAGTAAAGGCCCAGAGTTACAGACTGCTATATCAGTCCACTAATACAGGACTAGTAAAGGCCCAGAGTTAGACTGCTATATCAGTCCACTAATACAGGACTAGTAAAGGCCCAGAGTACAGACTGCTATATCAGTCCTCTAATACAGGACTAGTAAAGGCCCAGAGTACAGACTGCTATATCAGTCCTCTAATACAGGACTAGTAAAGGCCCAGAGTACAGACTGCTATATCAGTCCTCTAATACAGGACTAGTAAAGGCCCAGAGTACAGACTGCTATATCAGTCCTCTAATACAGGACTAGTAAAGGCCCAGAGTTACAGACTGCTATATCAGTCCACTAATACAGGACTAGTAAAGGCCCAGAGTTAGACTGCTATATCAGTCCACTAATACAGGACTAGTAAAGGCCCAGAGTTACAGACTGCTATATCAGTCCTCTAATACAGGACTAGTAAAGGCCCAGAGTACAGACTGCTATATCAGTCCTCTAATACAGGACTAGTAAAGGCCCAGAGTACAGACTGCTATATCAGTCCACTAATACAGGACTAGTAAAGGCCCAGAGTTATAGACTGCTATATCAGTCCTCTAATACAGGACTAGTAAAGGCCCAGAGTACAGACTGCTATATCAGTCCACTAATACAGGACTAGTAAAGGCCCAGAGTTAGACGGCAAAATCTGTCCTCTAATACAGGACTAGTAAAGGCCCAGAGTACAGACTGCTATATCAGTCCACTAATACAGGACTAGTAAAGGCCCAGAGTACAGACTGCTATATCAGTCCTCTAATACAGGACTAGTAAAGGCCCAGAGTACAGACTGCTATATCAGTCCACTAATACAGGACTAGTAAAGGCCCAGAGTTACAGACTGCTATATCAGTCCACTAATACAGGACTAGTAAAGGCCCAGAGTACAGACTGCTATATCAGTCCACTAATACAGGACTAGTAAAGGCCCAGAGTTATAGACTGCTATATCAGTCCTCTAATACAGGACTAGTAAAGGCCCAGAGTACAGACTGCTATATCAGTCCACTAATACAGGACTAGTAAAGGTCCAGAGTTACAGACTGCTATATCAGTCCTCTAATACAGGACTAGTAAAGGCCCAGAGTTACAGACTGCTATATCAGTCCTCTAATACAGGACTAGTAAAGGCCCAGAGTTACAGACTGCTATATCAGTCCTCTAATACAGGACTAGTAAAGGCCCAGAGTACAGACTGCTATATCAGTCCTCTAATACAGGACTAGTAAAGGCCCAGAGTACAGACTGCTATATCAGTCCTCTAATACAGGACTAGTAAAGGCCCAGAGTTACAGACTGCTATATCAGTCCTCTAATACAGGACTAGTAAAGGCCCAGAGTACAGACTGCTATATCAGTCCACTAATACAGGACTAGTAAAGGCCCAGAGTTACAGACTGCTATATCAGTCCTCTAATACAGGACTAGTAAAGGCCCAGAGTACAGACTGCTATATCAGTCCTCTAATACAGGACTAGTAAAGGCCCAGAGTACAGACTGCTATATCAGTCCACTAATACAGGACTAGTAAAGGCCCAGAGTTACAGACTGCTATATCAGTCCACTAATACAGGACTAGTAAAGGCCCAGAGTACAGACTGCTATATCAGTCCACTAATACAGGACTAGTAAAGGCCCAGAGTTATAGACTGCTATATCAGTCCTCTAATACAGGACTAGTAAAGGCCCAGAGTACAGACTGCTATATCAGTCCACTAATACAGGACTAGTAAAGGCCCAGAGTTAGACGGCAAAATCTGTCCTCTAATACAGGACTAGTAAAGGCCCAGAGTACAGACTGCTATATCAGTCCACTAATACAGGACTAGTAAAGGCCCAGAGTACAGACTGCTATATCAGTCCTCTAATACAGGACTAGTAAAGGCCCAGAGTACAGACTGCTATATCAGTCCACTAATACAGGACTAGTAAAGGCCCAGAGTTACAGACTGCTATATCAGTCCACTAATACAGGACTAGTAAAGGCCCAGAGTACAGACTGCTATATCAGTCCACTAATACAGGACTAGTAAAGGCCCAGAGTTATAGACTGCTATATCAGTCCTCTAATACAGGACTAGTAAAGGCCCAGAGTACAGACTGCTATATCAGTCCACTAATACAGGACTAGTAAAGGTCCAGAGTTACAGACTGCTATATCAGTCCTCTAATACAGGACTAGTAAAGGCCCAGAGTTAGACTGCTATATCAGTCCTCTAATACAGGACTAGTAAAGGCCCACACTACAGACGGCAAAATCTGTCCTCTAATACAGGACTAGTAAAGGCCCAGAGTTACAGACTGCTATATCAGTCCACTAATACAGGACTAGTAAAGGCCCAGAGTTACAGACTGCTATATAAGTCCACTAATACAGGACTAGTAAAGGCCCAGAGTTACAGACTGCTATATCAGTCCACTAATACAGGACTAGTAAAGGCCCAGAGTTACAGACTGCTATATCAGTCCACTAATACAGGACTAGTAAAGGCCCAGAGTACAGACTGCTATATCAGTCCACTAATACAGGACTAGTAAAGGCCCAGAGTACAGACTGCTATATCAGTCCACTAATACAGGACTAGTAAAGGCCCAGAGTACAGACTGCTATATCAGTCCTCTAATACAGGACTAGTAAAGGCCCAGAGTACAGACTGCTATATCAGTCCTCTAATACAGGACTAGTAAAGGCCCAGAGTACAGACTGCTATATCAGTCCTCTAATACAGGACTAGTAAAGGCCCAGAGTTACAGACTGCTATATCAGTCCACTAATACAGGACTAGTAAAGGCCCAGAGTTAGACTGCTATATCAGTCCACTAATACAGGACTAGTAAAGGCCCAGAGTTACAGACTGCTATATCAGTCCTCTAATACAGGACTAGTAAAGGCCCAGAGTACAGACTGCTATATCAGTCCTCTAATACAGGACTAGTAAAGGCCCAGAGTACAGACTGCTATATCAGTCCACTAATACAGGACTAGTAAAGGCCCAGAGTTACAGACTGCTATATCAGTCCACTAATACAGGACTAGTAAAGGCCCAGAGTACAGACTGCTGTATCAGTCCACTAATACAGGACTAGTAAAGGCCCAGAGTTAGATGGCAAAATCTGTCCTCTAATACAGGACTAGTAAAGGCCCAGAGTACAGACTGCTATATCAGTCCACTAATACAGGACTAGTAAAGGCCCAGAGTACAGACTGCTATATCAGTCCACTAATACAGGACTAGTAAAGGCCCAGAGTTACAGACTGCTATATCAGTCCTCTAATACAGGACTAGTAAAGGCCCAGAGTTACAGACTGCTATATCAGTCCTCTAATACAGGACTAGTAAAGGCCCAGAGTTACAGACTGCTATATCAGTCCTCTAATACAGGACTAGTAAAGGCCCAGAGTTACAGACTGCTATATCTGTCCACTAATACAGGACTAGTAAAGGCCCACACTACAGACGGCAAAATCTGTCCTCTAATACAGGACTAGTAAAGGCCCAGAGTTACAGACTGCTATATCAGTCCACTAATACAGGACTAGTAAAGGCCCAGAGTTACAGACTGCTATATCAGTCCACTAATACAGGACTAGTAAAGGCCCAGAGTTACAGACTGCTATATCAGTCCACTAATACAGGACTAGTAAAGGCCCAGAGTTACAGACTGCTATATCAGTCCACTAATACAGGACTAGTAAAGGCCCAGAGTACAGACTGCTATATCAGTCCACTAATACAGGACTAGTAAAGGCCCAGAGTACAGACTGCTATATCAGTCCACTAATACAGGACTAGTAAAGGCCCAGAGTTAGACTGCTATATCAGTCCTCTAATACAGGACTAGTAAAGGCCCAGAGTACAGACTGCTATATCAGTCCACTAATACAGGACTAGTAAAGGCCCAGAGTTACAGACTGCTATATCAGTCCACTAATACAGGACTAGTAAAGGCCCAGAGTACAGACTGCTATATCAGTCCACTAATACAGGACTAGTAAAGGCCCAGAGTTACAGACTGCTATATCAGTCCTCTAATACAGGACTAGTAAAGGCCCAGAGTTACAGACTGCTATATCAGTCCTCTAATACAGGACTAGTAAAGGCCCAGAGTTACAGACTGCTATATCAGTCCTCTAATACAGGACTAGTAAAGGCCCAGAGTTACAGACTGCTATATCAGTCCACTAATACAGGACTAGTAAAGGCCCAGAGTTACAGACTGCTATATCAGTCCTCTAATACAGGACTAGTAAAGGCCCAGAGTACAGACTGCTATATCAGTCCACTAATACAGGACTAGTAAAGGCCCAGAATTACAGACTGCTATATCAGTCCTCTAATACAGGACTAGTAAAGGCCCAGAGTTACAGACTGCTATATCAGTCCACTAATACAGGACTAGTAAAGGCCCAGAGTTACAGACTGCTATATCAGTCCACTAATACAGGACTAGTAAAGGCCCAGAGTTACAGACTGCTATATCAGTCCACTAATACAGGACTAGTAAAGGCCCAGAGTTACAGACTGCTATATCAGTCCACTAATACAGGACTAGTAAAGGCCCAGAGTTACAGACTGCTATATCAGTCCACTAATACAGGACTAGTAAAGGCCCAGAGTTACAGACTGCTATATCAGTCCACTAATACAGGACTAGTAAAGGCCCAGAGTTAGACTGCTATATCAGTCCACTAATACAGGACTAGTAAAGGCCCAGAGTTACAGACTGCTATATCAGTCCTCTAATACAGGACTAGTAAAGGCCCAGAGTTACAGACTGCTATATCAGTCCACTAATACAGGACTAGTAAAGGCCCAGAGTTAGACTGCTATATCAGTCCACTAATACAGGACTAGTAAAGGCCCAGAGTTAGTCTGCTATATCAGTCCACTAATACAGGACTAGTAAAGGCCCAGAGTTAGACTGCTATATCAGTCCTCTAATACAGGACTAGTAAAGGCCCAGAGTTAGACTGCTATATCAGTCCTCTAATACAGGACTAGTAAAGGCCCAGAGTTACAGACTGCTATATCAGTCCTCTAATACAGGACTAGTAAAGGCCCAGAGTTACAGACTGCTATATCAGTCCACTAATACAGGACTAGTATAGGTCTGTTAATACAGGACTAGTAAAGGTCTGTTAATACAGGACTAGTAAAGGTCTGTTAATGCAGGACTAGTAAAGGTCTGTTAATACAGGACTAGTAAAGGTCTGTTAATACAGGACTAGTAAAGGTCTGTTAATACAGGACTAGTAAAGGTCTGTTAATACAGGACTAGTAAAGGTCCTCTAATACAGGACTAGTACAGATCTGTTAATAGAGGACTAGTAAAGATCTGTTAATACAGGACTAGTAAAGGTCTGTTAATACAGGACTAGTAAAGGTCTGTTAATACAGGACTAGTAATACAGGACTAGTAAAGGTCCTCTAATACAGGACTAGTAATACAGGACTAGTAAAGGTATGTTAATACAGGACTAGTAAAGGTATGTTAATACAGGACTAGTAAAGGTCTGTTAATACAGGACTAGTAAAGGTCTGTTAATACAGGACTAGTAAAGGTCTGTTAATACAGGACTAGTAAAGGTCTGTTAATACAGGACTAGTAAAGGTCTGTTAATACAGGACTAGTAAAGGTCCTCTAATACAGGACTAGTAAAGGTCTGTTAATACAGGACTAGTAAAGGTCTGTTAATACAGGACTAGTAAAGGTCCTCTAATACAGGACTAGTAAAGGCCCAGAGTACAGACTGCTATATCAGTCCACTAATACAGGACTAGTAAAGGCCCAGAGTTACAGACTGCTATATCAGTCCTCTAATACAGGACTAGTAAAGGCCCAGAGTTACAGACTGCTATATCAGTCCTCTAATACAGGACTAGTAAAGGCCCAGAGTTACAGACTGCTATATCAGTCCTCTAATACAGGACTAGTAAAGGCCCAGAGTTACAGACTGCTATATCAGTCCACTAATACAGGACTAGTAAAGGCCCAGAGTTACAGACTGCTATATCAGTCCTCTAATACAGGACTAGTAAAGGCCCAGAGTACAGACTGCTATATCAGTCCACTAATACAGGACTAGTAAAGGCCCAGAGTTACAGACTGCTATATCAGTCCTCTAATACAGGACTAGTAAAGGCCCAGAGTTACAGACTGCTATATCAGTCCACTAATACAGGACTAGTAAAGGCCCAGAGTTACAGACTGCTATATCAGTCCACTAATACAGGACTAGTAAAGGCCCAGAGTTACAGACTGCTATATCAGTCCACTAATACAGGACTAGTAAAGGCCCAGAGTTACAGACTGCTATATCAGTCCACTTATACAGGACTAGTAAAGGCCCAGAGTTACAGACTGCTATATCAGTCCACTAATACAGGACTAGTAAAGGCCCAGAGTTACAGACTGCTATATCAGTCCACTAATACAGGACTAGTAAAGGCCCAGAGTTAGACTGCTATATCAGTCCACTAATACAGGACTAGTAAAGGCCCAGAGTTACAGACTGCTATATCAGTCCTCTAATACAGGACTAGTAAAGGCCCAGAGTTACAGACTGCTATATCAGTCCACTAATACAGGACTAGTAAAGGCCCAGAGTTAGACTGCTATATCAGTCCACTAATACAGGACTAGTAAAGGCCCAGAGTTAGACTGCTATATCAGTCCACTAATACAGGACTAGTAAAGGCCCAGAGTTAGACTGCTATATCAGTCCTCTAATACAGGACTAGTAAAGGCCCAGAGTTACAGACTGCTATATCAGTCCTCTAATACAGGACTAGTAAAGGCCCAGAGTTACAGACTGCTATATCAGTCCACTAATACAGGACTAGTAAAGGTCTGTTAATACAGGACTAGTAAAGGTCTGTTAATACAGGACTAGTAAAGGTCTGTTAATACAGGACTAGTAAAGGTCTGTTAATGCAGGACTAGTAAAGGTCTGTTAATACAGGACTAGTAAAGGTCTGTTAATACAGGACTAGTAAAGGTCTGTTAATACAGGACTAGTAAAGGTCTGTTAATACAGGACTAGTAAAGGTCTGTTAATACAGGACTAGTAAAGGTCTGTTAATACAGGACTAGTAAAGGTCTGTTAATACAGGACTAGTAAAGGTCTGTTAATACAGGACTAGTAAAGGTCCTCTAATACAGGACTAGTACAGATCTGTTAATAGAGGACTAGTAAAGATCTGTTAATACAGGACTAGTAAAGGTCTGTTAATACAGGACTAGTAAAGGTCTGTTAATACAGGACTAGTAATACAGGACTAGTAATACAGGACTAGTAAAGGTATGTTAATACAGGACTAGTAAAGGTATGTTAATACAGGACTAGTAAAGGTCTGTTAATACAGGACTAGTAAAGGTCTGTTAATACAGGACTAGTAAAGGTCTGTTAATACAGGACTAGTAAAGTTCTGTTAATACAGGACTAGTAAAGGTCCTCTAATACAGGACTAGTAAAGGTCTGTTAATACAGGACTAGTAAAGGTCTGTTAATACAGGACTAGTAAAGGTCCTCTAATACAGGACTAGTAAAGGCCCAGAGTACAGACTGCTATATCAGTCCACTAATACAGGACTAGTAAAGGCCCAGAGTTACAGACTGCTATATCAGTCCTCTAATACAGGACTAGTAAAGGCCCAGAGTTACAGACTGCTATATCAGTCCACTAATACAGGACTAGTAAAGGCCCAGAGTTACAGACTGCTATATCAGTCCACTAATACAGGACTAGTAAAGGCCCAGAGTTACAGACTGCTATATCAGTCCACTAATACAGGACTAGTAAAGGCCCAGAGTTACAGACTGCTATATCAGTCCACTAATACAGGACTAGTTAAGGCCCAGAGTTACAGACTGCTATATCAGTCCACTAATACAGGACTAGTAAAGGCCCAGAGTTACAGACTGCTATATCAGTCCACTAATACAGGACTAGTAAAGGCCCAGAGTTAGACTGCTATATCAGTCCACTAATACAGGACTAGTAAAGGCCCAGAGTTACAGACTGCTATATCAGTCCTCTAATACAGGACTAGTAAAGGCCCAGAGTTAGACTGCTATATCAGTCCACTAATACAGGACTAGTAAAGGCCCAGAGTTAGACTGCTATATCAGTCCTCTAATACAGGACTAGTAAAGGCCCAGAGTTAGACTGCTATATCAGTCCTCTAATACAGGACTAGTAAAGGCCCAGAGTTACAGACTGCTATATCAGTCCTCTAATACAGGACTAGTAAAGGCCCAGAGTTACAGACTGCTATATCAGTCCACTAATACAGGACTAGTAAAGGTCTGTTAATACAGGACTAGTAAAGGTCTGTTAATACAGGACTAGTAAAGGTCTGTTAATGCAGGACTAGTAAAGGTCTGTTAATACAGGACTAGTAAAGGTCTGTTAATACAGGACTAGTAAAGGTCTGTTAATACAGGACTAGTAAAGGTCTGTTAATACAGGACTAGTAAAGGTCTGTTAATACAGGACTAGTAAAGGTCTGTTAATACAGGACTAGTAAAGGTCTGTTAATACAGGACTAGTAAAGGTCCTCTAATACAGGACTAGTACAGATCTGTTAATAGAGGACTAGTAAAGATCTGTTAATACAGGACTAGTAAAGGTCTGTTAATACAGGACTAGTAATACAGGACTAGTAAAGGTCCTCTAATACAGGACTAGTAATACAGGACTAGTAAAGGTATGTTAATACAGGACTAGTAAAGGTATGTTAATACAGGACTAGTAAAGGTATGTTAATACAGGACTAGTAAAGGTCTGTTAATACAGGACTAGTAAAGGTCTGTTAATACAGGACTAGTAAAGGTCCTCTAATACAGGACTAGTAAAGGTCTGTTAATACAGGACTAGTAAAGGTCCTCTAATACAGGACTAGTAAAGGTCCTCTAATACAGGACTAGTAAAGGTATGTTAATACAGGACTAGTAATACAGGACTAGTAAAGGTATGTTAATACAGGACTAGTAATACAGGACTAGTAAAGGTCCTCTAATACAGGACTAGTAATACAGGACTAGTAAAGGTATGTTAATACAGGACTAGTAAAGGTCTGTTAATACAGGACTAGTAAAGGTCTGTTAATACAGGACTAGTAAAGGTCTGTTAATACAGGACTAGTAAAGGTCTGTTAATACAGGACTAGTAAAGGTCTGTTAATACAGGACTAGTAAAGGTCCTCTAATACAGGACTAGTAAAGGTCTGTTAATACAGGACTAGTAAAGGTCTGTTAATACAGGACTAGTAAAGGTCCTCTAATACAGGACTAGTAAAGGTCTGTTAATACAGGACTAGTAAAGGTCTGTTAATACAGGACTAGTAATACAGGACTAGTAAAGGTATGTTAATACAGGACTAGTAAAGGTCTGTTAATACAGGACTAGTAAAGGTATGTTAATACAGGACTAGTAAAGGTCTGTTAATACAGGACTAGTAAAGGTATGTTAATACAGGACTAGTAAAGGTCTGTTAATACAGGACTAGTAAAGATCTGTTAATACAGGACTAGTAAAGGTCTGTTAATACAGGACTAGTAATACAGGACTAGTAAAGGTCCTCTAATACAGGACTAGTAATACAGGACTAGTAAAGGTATGTTAATACAGGACTAGTAAAGGTATGTTAATACAGGACTAGTAAAGGTCTGTTAATACAGGACTAGTAAAGGTCTGTTAATACAGGACTAGTAAAGGTCCTCTAATACAGGACTAGTAAAGGTCTGTTAATAAATCAAATCAAATGTATTTATATAGCCCTTCATACATCAGCTGATATCTCAAAGTGCTATACAGAAACCCAGCCTAAAACCCCAAACTGCAAGTAATGCAGGTGTAAAAGCACGACTAATACAGGACTAGTAAAGGTTTACCTAGAGGAGAGTTAACAAACGTTAACAATGACCCCGACTGACGTTAACAATGACCCCGACTGACGTTAACAATGACCCCGACTGACGTTAACAATGACCCCGACTGACGTTAACCTGCTCCAACACTATTCTAGATTACTGAGAAGAGACTCTTATACCAACACCTACTGTACTCAGACACCATTCAAATCATATCAAACTTTCTTTGTCACGTGCGTCGAATACAACAAGTGTAGACCTTACAGTGAAATGCTTACCGGTACTTACAAGCCCTTAACTAACAGCGCAGTTCAAGAAGAGTTAAGAAAATATTTACCAGGTGGACTAAAATAAAAAGTAATAATTTCAAGTAACACAACAATAATGAGGCTCTATACAGGGGACGCCGGCACCGAGTCAGGAAGTAGTTTTTGAAATGCTGTGTAATATTTAGTTCTTATTGGACGTTGCTAACCTGTGTTGCAGAACGTCATGATGCTCTCTATGTGGTGGGGTCTCTGGATGAGACATTGGAGCTGAGAGGGATGAGATATCATCCCATCGACATCGAGACATCCGTTATCCGCTCACACAAGAGCATCACTGAATGGTGAGGCACATTAATCCCACATTATACCCACATATCTGTAGTCCCACATCTACACACAAGAGACTCTCGTCCCACATCTACACACAGGAGACTCTAGTCCCACATTTACACACAGGAGACTATATAGTCCCACATCTACACACAGGAGACACTATAGTCCCACATCTACACACAGGAGACACTATAGTCCCACATCTACACACAGGGGACTCTATAGACCCACATCTACACACAGGAGACTCTATAGTCCCACATCTACACACAGGAGACTCTCTAGTCCCACATCTACACACAGGGGACTGTATAGTCCCACATCTACACACAGGGGACTCTATAGACCCACATCTACACACAGGAGACACTATAGTCCCACATCTACACACAGGGGACTCTATAGTCCCACATCTACACACAGGGGACTCTATAGTCCCACATCTACACACAGGGGACTCTATAGTCCCACATCTACACACAGGGGACTCTATAGTCCCACATCTACACACAGGGGACTCTATAGTCCCACATCTACACACAGGGGACTCTATAGTCCCACATCTACACACAGGGGACTCTATAGTCCCACATCTACACACAGGGGACTCTATAGTCCCACATCTACACGCAATATACAGATTAACTCAGAGACTTGTGATATCTTTCACTGTCAGGTGTTGTGTAGCATGTATTCGAAAATTATTTGTGTAAGGTCAAACTTGATCAGTTCTATATCTGACCACTGAACTCCTGTCTCCCCTGCCTTCCCCTTTTCCTGTCTCTCCTCCTCTGTCTCCCCTTTCTTCCCCTGTCTCTCCCCTGCCTTTCCCCGTCTCTCTTCCCTGCTTTCCCCCATTTCTCTCCCCTGCCTTCCCTGTTTCTCCCCCTCTCTGTTCTGTTTTTACTTGCTAGTAGTGGAGCTCACACTGTTAATGCTGACGGTATAATCTGAACTTCTCTCCCTCTCCTCCCTGTTTCAGTGCTGTGTTCACGTGGACCAACCTCCTGGTGGTAGTAGTGGAGCTGTCTGGGTCAGAGCAGGAGGCTCTGGACCTAGTTCCCCTGGTGACTAACGTGGTTCTGGAGGACCACTACCTGATAGTGGGTGTGGTGGTGGTGGTGGATCCAGGGGTTATACCTATCAACTCAAGAGGAGAGAAACAGAGGATGCACCTACGGGATGGCTTCCTGGCTGACCAGCTGGACCCCATTTATGTGGCCTACAATATGTAAACAACAACATGTCAACAAGATGTAAACACCTGGACCCCGTCTATGTAACATGTAAACAAATTAGGAGGAGGAGGGAGAGCCGCTCAGAGAATGAGAAATGGACTATGGACCACACAGCAGAAATGGACTATGGACCACACAGCAGAAATGGACTATGGACCACACAGCAGAAATGGACTATGGACCACACAGCAGAAATGGACTATGGACCACACAGCAGAAACCTCTTGGTGTCTCTTTCTCCCTGTTTGAGTCCCAGCAGAATAGTGATGGGTCTTGATGGGGCTGTACAGTCAGAATAGTGATGGTCTTGGTGGGGCTGTACAGTCAGAATAGTGATGGGTCTTGGTGGGGCTGTACAGTCAGAATAGTGATGGGTCTTGGTGGGGCTGTACAGTCAGAATAGTGATGGTCTTGGTGGGGCTGTACAGTCAGAATAGTGATGGGTCTTGGTGGGGCTGTACAGTCAGAATAGTGATGGGTCTTGGTGGGGCTGTACAGTCAGAATAGTGATGGTCTTGGTGGGGCTGTACAGTCAGAATAGTGATGGGTCTTGGTGGGGGCTGTACAATCAGAATAGTGATGGGTCTTGGTGGGGCTGTACAGTCAGAATAGTGATGGGTCTTGGTGGGGCTGTACAGTCAGAATAGTGATGGGTCTTGGTGGGGCTGTACAGTCAGACCAGGAAGGCAAGGGACTAGATGGGACTGGAGAAGCAGGCAGGGGACTAGATGGGACTGGAGGAGCAGGCAGGGGACTGGAGGAGCAGGCTAATGCCAACACTGTGGAGGAGATGAGAGGGACTGATTGTTCATTCCAGCTGGGTTCCTTTAACAATGTTATGTTACAATTTTATATCATACACTTATTAGTACTTTATGGCATGAAGAGTTGAAGACACATTTCATGTCCTCCTTGGTCTCAGCAGTCCATTCCAAAAATAACTGTTGAAACAGTCCAAAACAGAGAACTTTAACGTATAAAATATGTAATATATTATTCCAACACTAATTGTTTCAGACTTCATGTAATCAGTTAATACTCTGGCAAAGAACATCATTGGGATTTAACATGATCAACTTGCCACATGTTTTAAATGAGGCCTTAAGTATTCCCAGATGCCTGTTCCTGTCTGATTTTACTTGTGTTGATGTGAGGCAGCTGGTTGGCTGAGGAGGAGGTCAGGTTGAATGATTAGCCCTTGTGCACGTCCCAATATCTCCTGAAGTATGCGCTTGTTCACTACTTCCCACAAATCTAAAAGCATTGTATTGGTGGAGGCATGGTCTACTGGGAGTTTCCACCATATTTGGTATACCAGTCATTTCCTTTCTAATCAGTGGAGGGATGTGAACACGTTCACACTTTAAACATTTGGAGCATAGCCCTTCTCTCTGTGTGGCTGCAACATGAATACTCTTTCATTGTTTGTATCTAGTGGAATCTGGAGGTATTTTTGCTGAAGATATTATGAATAAAAAGCTCACAGATCACATGGAGCCATGGGGTCTGATGAGGGCCAGGCGGTGACATTACATGATTCTCTCAGAAGACTTCTCTAATGAGTGAGAGGTTGCAGTACATGTTGTTCCTCTACCGTCATCCATCATACCTGCTACGTAAAGACCACTCCTCTGTATCCATAGTGCATCCTGTTGGCCCAGGCAACAGCCTGCTGTAAGTATGTACAGAGTTATGTAAGTTAATATTATTGGGCCCAAGATGGAGCCTCTTGCTCTGGGTACATGGTTCATGTGTGGGAAGAGACTGAAGATGTTTCAGATGAACCTCCAGACTAACCACATATTAACATGTTACTGTCTGAAGACAACAGAACAAAAGGAAAGAAGCCTTGTAATATGTATTGTATGAACACTGAGGACTGGCTACTGCAGGGAGGCAACCAAGCAACACCCTGGGGACTGGCTACTGCAGGGAGGCAACCAAGCAACACCCTGAGGACTGGCTACTGCAGGGAGGCAACCAAGCAACACCCTGGGGACTGGCTACTGCAGGGAGGCAACCAAGCAACACCCTGGGGACTGGCTACTGCAGGGAGGCAACCAAGCAACACCCTGGGGACTGGCTACTGCAGGGAGGCAACCAAGCAACACCCTGGGGACTGGCTACTGCAGGGAGGCAACCAAGCAACACCCTGGGGACTGGCTACTGCAGGGAGGCAACCAAGCAACACCCTGGGGACTGGCTACTGCAGGGAGGCAACCAAGCAACACCCTGGGGACTGGCTACTGCAGGGAGGCAACCAAGCAACACCCTGGGGACTGGCTACTGCAGGGAGGCAACCAAGCAACACCCTGGGGACTGGCTACTGCAGGGAGACAACCAAGCAACACCCTGGGGACTGGCTACTGCAGGGAGACAACCAATCAACACCCTGGGGACTGGCTACTGCAGAGAGACAGCCAAGCAACTTTCTGACAGACTGTTCTGATGAATGGTGACATCTGTCATCCTGGAGATATTTTGAGGACATTCTGTTTGTGTAAAGATTAATGTGTCTATGGTTTGTTGTCATTATTTTCACAACATGCTTTCTTAATAAATACAATGCTTTTATCACATGATCATGTTTGTACTTGGAGACTGAACACTTGATTAATCAAGTGTAGACTAACGGTGAAATGCTTACTGACAGCCCTTCCCAGTAATGCAGAATAATAGAAACAACACAACACATTTAATCCTAGTAAAAATTGCCTGTCTTAGGTCAGTTAGGATCACCACTTTATTTTAATAATGTGAAATGTCAGAATAATAGCAGAGATAATGATTTCTTTCATCACATTCCCAGTGGGTCAGAAGTTTACATAATCAATTAGTTTTTTTAGCATTGCCTTTACATTGTTTAACTTGGGTCAAACGTTTCAGATAGCCTTCCACAAGCTTCCCACAATAAGTTTGGTTAAATTTGGCCCATTTCTGACAGAGCTGGTGTAACTGAGTCAGGTTTGTAGGCCTCCTTGCTCGCACACTTTTTCAGTTCCGCCCACACATTGTAACGACGTTCGTCTGTAGAAGGAGAAGCGGACCAAAATGCAGCGTGGTGGTTACTCATGTTCTTAAATGAAAAAATTAACTATACATGAAATAACTTAAATATACAAAACAAGAAACGAACGTGAAAACCTATACAGCCTATCTGGTGACAACTAACACAGAGACAGGAACAATCACCCACGAAACACTCAAAGAATATGGCTGCCTAAATATGGTTCCCAATCAGAGACAACGATAATCACCTGCCTCTGATTAAGAACCACCTCAGGCAACCATAGACTTTCCTAGACAACCCTACTCCTGTAACGGCGTTCTTCGTTTGTCGAAAGAGAGTCAAACCGAAATGCAGCGTGGTGGTTAATCATGTCTTTAATGAAACTAATGACGATACATGAAATAACTATTAAATACAAAAAACAACAAACGGAACGTGAAACCTAATTACAGCCTATCTGGTGAAACTACACAGAGACAGGAACAATCACCCACCAACCTAATTACAGCCTATCTGGTGAAACTACACAGAGACAGGAACAATCACCCACGAAAGACAAAGTGAAACTCAGGCTACCTAAATACGGTTCCCAATCCGAGACAACGAGAATCACCTGACTCTGATTGAGAACCGCCTCAGGCAGCCAAGCCTATACTAGACACACCCCTAATCAACCACAATCCAAATGCCTACAAAAACCCCAATAAGACAATACAATAACCCCATGTCACACCCTGGCCTGAACAAATAATTAAAGAAAACACAAAATACTAAGACCAAGGCGTGACAACTCCGCCACAATCCCAATACCTACTAAAACCCCAATACAAAAACACACCACAAAATAAACCTATGTCACACCCTGGCCTGACCAAATAAAGAAAGAAAACACAAAATACTAAGACCAAGGCATGACACACATTTTCTATAGGATTGAGGTTAGGGCTTTGTGATGGCCACTCCAATACTTGACTTGGTTGTCCTTAAGCCATTTTGCCACAACGTTGGAAGTATGCTTGGGGTCATTGTCCATTTGGAAAACCCATTTGTGACCAAGCTTTAACTTCCTGATGATGCTGCCACCCACGTGCTTCACGGTTGGGATGGTGTTCCTTCGCTTAAAACTCTCCCCCCTTTTCCTCCAAACATAACAATGGTCATTATGGCCAAACAGTTATATTCTTGTTTCATCAGACCAGAGGACATATCTCCAAAAAGTACAATCTTTGTCCCCATGTGCAGTTGCAAACCATAGTCTTGTCTTTTTTATGGCAGTTTTGGAGCAGTGGCTTCTTCCTTGCTGTGCGGCCTTTCAGGTTATGTCCATATAGGACTCGTTTTACTGTGGATATACAGTTGGGCAAAAAAGTATTTAGTCAGCCACCAATTGTGCAAGTTCTCCCACTTAAAAAGATGAGAGAGGCCTGTAATTTTCATCATAGGTACACTTCAACTATGACAGACAAGATTAGAAGAAAAGAATCCAGAAAATCACATTAGGATTTTTAATGAATTTATTTGCAAATTATGGTGGAAAATAAGGATTTGGTCACCTACAAACAAGCAAGATTTCTGGCTCCTGTAACCTGTAACTTCGTTAAGAGGCTCCTCTCCTCCACTCGTTACCTGTATTAATGGCACCTGTTTGAACTTGTTATCAGTATAAAAGACACCTGTCCACAACCTCAAACAGTCACACTCCAAACTCCACTATGGCCAAGACCAAATCAGATACCACCTGGAGCTTCTCCCCTGACACATAGACATCTGGCTCAGTAGCATCAGATACCACTTGGAGCTTCTCCCCTGACACATAGACATCTGGCTCAGTAGCATCTGTTGCCCTCTTTGTGAAGAACATGCAAACAGTTTTTTTCACATTGAGATGCAAACACGAGTCACTGAGCCACTTTGTAACCTGGACCATAACAGTAGTGGAGTTCTTGTGCAGCTTGTTGTTTGCTCTTTGCACATATATCACTGTATCATCTGCATACACTTGAACTTCAGACCCAGTACAGACAGAAGGCAGATCATTAATGTACAGGCTGAACAGGAGGGGTCCCAGTATTGACCCTTGGGGCACGCCCACATTATAGCTAAGAGTGGGCGTCAGCTCATTGCTCACTCTGACACACTGAGTTCTGCCTTCAATGTATGATTTCATCCCATCTCAAGGCATTGGGGGAAAGGTTGACCTTGGACAATTTTGTGATGAGAATCTCATGGTTAACAGTATCAAAAGCCTTCCTTATCTCCAGAAACACAGCCCCAACAACGCCCCCTTTGTCCATCTTTGACTTCACATTTTCCAGAAGAAAGCTGTTGGCCGTTTCTAGGTAGTCTGGGAATTCTGGATGGTTTGGAATGTCTGGGTGGTCTGAGTATTCTGGATTGTCTGAATGGTCTGATTTGTCTGGATAGGCTGGATTGGTTGGGTAGACTGGATATTCTGGATAGTCTGGATTGGTTGGGATAGTCTGGATTGGTTCGGTAGCCTGGGTATTCTGGATGGTTTGGGTATTCTGGATGGGTTGGAAAGTCTGGGTGGTCTGAGTAGTCTGCATTGTCTGGATGGTCTGATTTGTCTGGGTGGTCTGGATTGGTTGGGTAGACTGGGCAGTCTGGATAGTTTGTGTAGTCTGGATGGTTTGTGTAGTCTGGATGGTTTGTGTAGTCTGGATGGTTTGGGTAGTCTGGATGGTTTGTGTAGTCTGGATGGTTTCTGTAGTTTGGATGGTTTGGGTAGTCTGGATGGTTTGGGTGGTTTGGATAGTCTGGGTGGTCTGAGTAGTCTGGATGGTTTGTTTGGTCGTCAGGATAGTCTGGGTGGTCTGGATGGTCTGGGTAGTCTTGATGGTCTGGGTATTCTGCATGTTTTGGGTAGTCTGGGTGGTCTGGATAGTCTGGATTGTTTGTGTAGACTGGATTGTCTGGCTGGTCTAGGTATTCTTTATGGTTTGGTTAGCCTGGATAGTCAGGATGGTCTGGATTGTCTGGGTGGTTTGGATGGTCTGGATCGTCTTGATAGTCGGGATGGTCTGAACTGTCTGGGTAGTCAGATTCATCTGGATAGTATTGATGGTCTGGATGGTTTGGGTAGTCTGGATGGTCTGGTTATTCTGGATGGTTTGGGTAGTCTGGATTGTCTGGGTAGTAAGGATTGTCTGGATGGTTTGTCTAGTCCAGATAGTCTGGATGATTTGTATAGTCTGGATGGTACGGATGTTCTGGAAATTTTGGTTTGTCTGGATGTTTTTTTAGTCTGGATGGTTTGGGTGGTCTGGATAGTCTGAATCGTCTTGATAGTGTTGATGGTTTTGGTGGTCTGGAAAGTGTGGACCGTCTGTATTACTTGGTTGTCTGAATTGTCTGGGTAGTCTGTATGGTTTTGGTAGTCTGGATGGTCTGGATATACCTTGATATTCTGGGTGGTCTGGATGGTTCAGGTAGTCTGGATAGTCTGAATGTTCTGGATGGTTTGGTTAGTCTGTATGGTTTGGGTTGTCTCCATTGTCTGGGTATTCTGGATGGTTTGGGTAGTCTGGATGGTCTCTATGGTTTGGGTAGTCTGGACAGTCTGGATGGTCATCATAGAATGGATGGTCTGGATGGTTTTGGTAGTCTGGATAGTCTGAATTGTCTGGATGGTTTGGGTAGTCTGGAATGTATGCTTATTCTGGATGGGTTTGGTAGTCTGGATAGTCTGAATGTTCTGGATGGTTTGGTTAGTCTGTGGTTTGGGTTGTCTCCATTGTCTGGGTATTCTGGATGGTTTGGGCTGTCTGGATGGTCTGCATAGAATGGACGGTCTGGGTGGTTTTGGTAGTCTGAATTGTCTCTATGGTTTGGGTAGTCTGGACATTCTGCATGGTCTGCATAGAATGGATGGTCTGGGTGGTTTTGGTAGTCTGAATTGTCTCGATGGTTTGGGTAGTCTGGACATTCTGCATGGTCTGCATAGAATGGATGGTCTGGATGGTTTGGTAGTCTGGATAGTCTGGATGGTTTGGGTAGTCTGGAATGTCTGCTTATTCTGGATGGTTTGGGTTGTCTGGAATGTCTGCTTATTCTGGATGGTTTGGACAGTCTGGATTGTCTGAATAGTCTCTGGTTTGGGTAATCTGGATATTCTGGATGGTAAGGATTTGGGTAGTCTGGAATGTCTGCTTATTCTGGATGTTTTGGTTTGTCTGGATAGTCTGGTTAGTCTGGGTAGTCTGGATGGTCTGGATAGTTTGGGTAGTCTGGATAGTGTTGATGGTTTTTTAGTCTGGATAGTTTGGATTGTTTGGGTAGTCTGGATGGTCTGGGTAGTCTGGATGGTCTGGATGTTTTTTTAGTCTGGATAGTCTGGGTTGTCTGGGTGGTTTGGTGTTGGTGGAATTTCTAAATTCCTATATGTTTTATAGCCAAAACCAAATTCGCAATCTCTCTATTCATTCATGAGTTGTAAATTCATTAATTATGCATGAAGTAGATCGAGACCAGTCTTAAAAGCCAGGTAGCAGCGTTTATTGCAAGAGAGTACTGACCAAAAATACAAAGAACCTTACATTTTAAAGAGAGAACATAAAATGACATCATCAGTTTCTCACACTCTCTCCGATCCCCACAATAGTACAGTGTTTTCAGGTCCGGAGGTTTCTTCTACTCCCCTCATAAACCAGACATTCCAATCTGTCTAGAAGATATCTTCTCCTCCACTAACGAAATATCAAGGACCATTCTTATCTGTCAGAAAATATATATCATCCCTCTCCCTTAAACTTTCCGCAAGGTACAGACAATTAATTTGTTTTGCTTACATTTTCAGAAACAGCTTAACCAAGAGCCCATACATTTCGTACCATAACATGATAGTATTAGAATAAATGGTTCTAATTGAAATGTATACATTATTAATCATTTCAACTATAATTTCCTCCAACAATCCTCCCTTTGATTAAAAATTATACATTCAAATCTACATCTAGTTTTATTAAACATAAAAAATAAAAATATTAACCTACTTATACTAACCTTATTATAAAGGTTTATCAGATTATCATATGAATAGACACATAACCAACATTTATTATAAATGTTTATCCGACTCTTCACCCATCATTAATCAAATCTAACCTTAACTCCAACTGTTTTTAAACCTACATTAGAATCATAACTCTTCTTTCAGGATTTTCGTTACAATCTGTTTTTTTAATAAAGTCTAATATTGAAACAAAGTACAATCTAATTCTATCCTCAACACTAGTCTCATCAAACATAAATTCCCCAATGATGAAAGATCCAGATTTGTCCACTTGTCCTGTAGTCAGGCATTCAGTCCTCCACGGGTCAGAACCTGGAATCGTTCCACACCGCACCATCTATTGTCATAGATTACTCCAGAGTCCTGGAAATAATAACTTTCATACATACACGCAATCAACCACGTCCGTACAAAACGAACACAGTCACACAGGTGAATGTAGTCCATAACACAGTGATCATAACATTTTTCCATTTTCCAAACGTACTATCAAAACCCAATCAGTCAGAGAAGTATCCACCCCAGAGTTTTCTGCCAACCCGTGAGCCAGGGTGGTCAAACCAGCTGAGGCTTCGGGCACTGATTCGTCCAGAGCTGTGTTATTTGGGATGTAAGCACAAACATGGTCCTGATCATTACGCATACTTCTCCCTTTTCCGTCATTAACATATCTAATGCAATTCTATTCTTCCAAGCCATCCAGCTGGTTGTTTCAGTCTGTTCTGCAAAACCTTTAATAGCATCTCTAGTATACTTGTTAAAGCGCTGTTGATTATCATAAATATAATTAATCCAGTCCACGTTCTTATGAGAGTAGACCCCCCGGAAATGCTTAACTCTAATCCTGCTAGGATCTGATTTCTTGCTTTGACTCATCTGGCACTTCCCCTGGAACCCCAATGTTATCAATGTGTACCTTGTCATCAAATGACCCAGATGGAGTGCTTCTCTTTTCCCGTTTAGATAACTTCATGTCCTGGTGTCTGAATGAGTGTAAAAAGCATCCCCAACGCACATGACCCCACCCAATCTGTGGTTAATAGAATTGTTCCCCCACACAACCACTAGATGTCAGCCCTGGCCCATCTTCCTCTCAAATCCAACAGGGTCTTTTTAGTGGTAACATTCTCTGTTCTATTGCAAGTACTAACTTCTCCCACATATTTTCATGAGTACTATACCGGGCCAAACAGTAATAATCTCCTCTGGATACTGTAAAGGGAGGAACCTGGGGATTTAACTGTCATTATCTGGCATTCCTGCTTTCGTGAACAGCTTTACCATACCGGCCCAAACTCCTCTACCCAGAACCGTACTAGGGTGTCGACCAAGACCTGGTCATATCCATACTACAACCCTAGTTTCTCCTTCATTTCTGTTTAAAGGGTTAAGCGTATCTTTAATTCATCCCTCTCTCCTGATTACAATCAAAAACTCTCATCTTCACTCTACTCTACCTTCTTCCATACTGGGCGAGTGGGTTCATATAGCCCTCTCTCTTCAAATGAGCTATGACCTGTGTCCACGATCAATATGGGAACCTGCACCGATATATGCCATAATGGCTCAGAGTCCTAGACTGTCATGTAGTTAGAGACTCCATTTTGGTCTACTTAAAACTCCATTGAGAGATCCTTCCCAACCTCTACTCTAACTTCCTGTCTACTCAGATCTAGGGATCTCTTGTGCTTATTTTGGAACAAAATCCTCATCGTCTAAACCATGGGTCAAATTACCACTCTCCGCATACTCGAGTAGGACGTGATGTATCAGGAATATGTCACCCACGATAAGACAGCTCAGGCGAACAGCTTCCATGTGAAGACCCACCCTCTCCCCTAGAACACATCGCTTAGCAAGAGCCAGACACATCTTCACTTCTATGAACAACAACAGTGAGGAAAGGACAGGTAAGGTATTTTTCATTCGAGAGATGTCCCCCAGAATTCTGTTAATTCCAGTTCTCCTCTCGAACTCTGTTATTGTTCGACAGTGTCAATGTGCCTTACCCTCCCGCAGTGCGATATGAATCCGGGTAGCTCTTTCAGCTAGCTGTCACCAGGAGTCCTTGGTATGGTCCCCCCAACAAGCCTATGGGACTGGATTGAGTGATTTCAACTGTAGTTCACCTGTAGTGTATAAAATCTTGGACATACAGGTTTGGTTAACAAACAGTTTCTCATTTGTTCTGTTTATTAGCTAAAAAAAAAATATTATCAGTTAATTATCCCGTAGGTCACATCCTATTCTAGAACACTATTTACCCATCCCCCCTTTGTTACCTGGCTCTGCCCAGGTAACAACCTTGCCTTATTCTTAAACAATGACTTAGGTAAGATTTAGTGAATTATCCTTATGTCTGACATCATCATGTAGGAGCCCCTTTTAATTTTCCACATGTCCAATTCTCCCTTGGGCGCCCATTCATGTCAATCCTGTAACAATACTCTGTCAAGTTTCTTATCTACTTTAAAGAACTATCTGCACTACTTATATATTTTCTTAAATATATATATTCCCCAATTTAAAACGTAACCCATTTCTCTCATATCTCTCAAATACCACTAAGCTTCTAACTGTTTGACTTTATCTAAAATCATTGATTTTAGAAAAAAACATGTCTATGAGTGGCTTTTCTCTAAAGTCCTTACATTTCCTTAATCAATCTATCTTAATCCTAACAATAATCCTAAATCATCACAGATGTCCTATATTCCTGTTAAATGTAATACTATTTAAAAACTTATAATAATCAAACAAGGTCTAATAAATGCTAACCATATTAAAAATCCTTCCTACACTTACAAGCCCTCTCCTTCGGGGACCCTCAGTATTCTATCTGACAATAACATGGATTTAATATGTGTTGCAAAGTGTGGAATACCTTATCTACAGTAATTTATCACCCCTAAAAAACTGCAACTTATTTTTCTATGTAATTCCCTGCCCTATTGGCTTAATCTATCTTATCTTCCCCTATTTATTCTCAATGATAAATATGACTTTTTCTCTGTTACAATACCAAATCATTAATAGCCCATTCAAAAAAACTTCACAGCTAATGTTGTAAAACAGAATCCTGAACCACTTTCTCATTTGCGGTTCAAACAATAATTCTAACCCCCCAACCAAAACTCCATTATTATGAATTTACTTTAAAACTAGTAACTCAATATGACCACATTCATTATACAAATGACTCTCCCCTGAGGCTGATCAGACCTCAGAAGACAGTCACGATAAGATCAATAAGTCATAAAAATAAAAATAAATTCACTTGTATAATTAAAACTCAGAAAGTTCCATATGTGAGCGTGCCTCTTTAAAATACCTTTGCACTAAAACAAAATAGTCCTAACAATGGTTTTATGTGTATATACTTGCAGACCTGTTTTAATTTGGTCATTTATGGCCTCATTCTCCCCAGATTATAATCCCAGGAAACATCTAAAATTGAGACACCTAAACATCAATATTCCCAGAAGAACACAACACTCCTAACTAGCATTCACTATGCTAATTCCGATTCAGAAACTCAAAAGTGAACTATAAACTAAACCTAATGCTGATTCCCCTTTAACTAAAATCATTAATCATAAGTTTTAAACAACGTCAATGTATGTGTTTACTCGTACATTTCTCAGTGTAAGAAATCCGTAATTTAATCCCCGATATTTAAAAAATATGCATTCGCATTCTCCCATGGCTCCTTTAATTGACTTATTTTAGATAACTTCCATCCGTCCCGGAATGAAGAATCCTACTTAAGCACGCGTGTCTACGTATCAGGGGAAAAGTTTGAATAACCAAATTCAACCTAGCTTACTTCCCGAAACATATGCAGTTATGTTTTTCTATAGAGGTTGCTTTTCAAACTTTAAATACCCTAACATGGTTCCACACAATTGAAAGTGCTCAAATTCACTGGTGTTACGTAAACAATCAACCCTGGAATCACAACCATGGAATCCATTACCACAATGTTTTACGAATCATACATCCAGTCTCTCTCTCCCTAACATAGTTCAACCCAAACAAACGCCACAAACCTTGATGCCTACCTAGGTATCCGCTGATAGTTTTTAGCATCTTTCCTGACTATCCTGGCAACTCTCAATTTACTGTTAAAAATGTATTTTGTAATTTATATCAACTTCTGAAAAGTTACTCGAAACACCAATACACACACTAACAGACAACCAATTTTCTGCTTTATCCCGTGTCCCTGGCGACAAAAGTGCCTCGCTAGTGACGTCATCATCAAGCGCTCAACCTTGGCTCAATCCGTAACGACTTTCAATGAATTGTAAATAATTGTTGTTCGATTAACCAAACCTAATTTATCACATCTGTTCAAATCCTGAATTATAATTTACCATCCCAACCAATATCTCTAAACCTCCCAATTCGCTAATTTTATAAAAACATTTCGATGGGCACAAATCTATCGTAATTGTTTCCCCGTTATTATTCAGAATTAATTTGATTTAGCATTTTAATTACGACTCTATTCCCAATATATTATTCCCAACAGAACAGATATCGTCTTGCATCAAAATTCGCTTCGTTCTTATTTTAAGTTGAATGAATTAGTCTTTCAATTTGAACCAAACAAACTATTTAAAACGTCCAGTTTATATCTTATACCAATACTAGTGACTATAACAATTAGTTTAAATTGTTACGGTCGGAAGTGCTATTCTACAGTCGCTGTCCTTTTCGTTGTACCAGTCCACTACTTTTTTCCTGACTATTTTAGTAGCAACAGTCTCTAGTCAGGATTTGTCCTCGTCGCTATCCGAGTCAGATTTTGGCCGTCTCTCTCCTTTTCCCTTTTTGCCCCCGTCTCTGTGGCTTTTGTTTACAATAGCGGCTCTGATGTCCTTTTTTTTTTACAATATCCACATGGAGCCTCGCATTCCCTGGCGAAATGTCAGTTTTGATTACAATTATAACATTTTAGCTCCCCTTTTCCCCCTTTATCTGACGTTCCCTTTCTATCCACACCCGTCCTGCACTCTCTGTTCTTACCTCCCGTTGCTTTATCTTCTAATACTGCCATTAAAAACTCATCTTTCCTATTCTCTTTTTTCCTTTTTTCTGTCTGCCCGTGCTGTTCGTGGTGGACCGCATATCTTTTTACCTCTGCTAGAGTTGCCAACCCCCACCCCACTAAGTTCTTTTTCACCTCCTTACTGATTTCAACACGCATTCCAGTTAATAAGGCAATTTTTAGTTGCTGGGTAGTCTGGATGGTTTTGGTAGTCTGGATAGGCTGGATGGTACGGATGTACTGGATGTTTTGGTTAGTCTGGATGGTCTGGGTAGTCTGGATGGTCTGGATTGACTGAATGGTTTGTTTGGGTATTCTGGATAGTCTGTATGGTCTGGACGGTTTCGATGGTTTGGGTAGTCTGGAATGTCTGCTTATTCTGGATGGTTTGGGTATTCTGGATGGTTTGGGTTGTCTGGATGGTCTGCATAGAATGGATGGTCTGGATGGTTTGGTAGTCTGTATGGTTTGGTATTCTGGATGGTCTGGGTAGTCTGGATGGTTTGAGTAGTCTGGGTAGTCTGTATGGTTTGGGTGGTCTGGATGGTCTGGATTGACTGAATGGTTTGTTTGGGTATTCTGGATAGTCTATATGGTCTGGATGGTTTGGGTAGTGTGGAATGTCTGCTTATCCTGGATGGTTTGGGTAGTCTGGATGGTCGAATAGTCTATGGTCTGGGTAATCTGGATAGTCTGGATGTTATGGTTTGTCTGGATAGTCTGAATGGTTGGGTTGTCTGGATGGTCTGGGTAGCCTGGATAGTCTGGATGGTTTGGGTAGCCTGGATAGTCTGGATGGTTTGGGTAGTCTGGATAGGCTGGATGGTACGGATGTACTGGATGCTTTGGTTAGTCTGGAATGTCTGGGTGTTCTGGATGGTTTGGGTAGTCTGGATGGTCTGGATTGACTGAATGGTTTGTTTGGGTATTCTGGATAGTCTGGACGGTTTGGATGGTTTGGGTAGTCTGTAATGTCTGCTTATTCTGGATGGTTTGGGTAGTCTGGATGGTCGAATTGTCTCTATGGTCTGGGTAATCTGGATAGTCTGGAAGGTACGGATGTTATGGTTTGTCTGGATGGTCTGGGTAGTCTGGAATAGTGTCCATGTTTTTTAAATTTGGGTTGTCCATTGTCTGGATGGTTTGAGTAGTCTGGATGGTCTGAATGTTATGGGTAGTCTAGATAGTCCGGATAGTCTGGATGGTTTTGGTTGTCTGGACGGTTTGGGTAGTCTGGATATTTTGGATGGTCTAGGTAGTTTGGATGGTCTGGGATGTCTGTCTGGTTTTGGGTAGTCTGGATGGTGGATGGTTTGGGTTGTCTGGATATTCTGGATGGTTTGGGTTGTCTGGATATTCTGGATGGTTTGGGTAGTCTGGACAGTCTGGATGGTCTGCATAGAATGGATGGTCTGGATGGTTTTGTAGTCTATAGGCTGGATGGTTTTGGTAGTCTGGAATGTCTGGGTGGTCTGGATGGTTTGTGTAGTCTGGGTAGTCTGTATGGTTTAGGTAGTCTGGCTGGTCTGGATGGTCTGATTTGTCTGGGTGTTCTGGATAGTCTGGATTGGTTGGGTAGTCTGGATGGTCTGGGATTTCTGGATGGTTTGGGTAGTCTGGATGGTTTGGGTAGTCTGGATAGTCTGGATGGTTTGGGTTGTCTGGATGTTTTGGGTAGTCTGGATGGTCTGGATGTTTTGGGTAGTCTGGATGGTTTGGGTAGTCTGGAAAGTATGCTTATTCTGGAATGGTTTGGGTAGTCTGGATGGTCTGCATAGAATGGATGGTCTGGATGGTTTGGTAGTCTGGATAGTCTGGATGGTTTGGGTAGTCTGGAATGTCTGCTTATTCTTGATGGTTTGGGTAGTCTGGATGGTTTGGGTAGTCCGGACAGTCTGGATGGTTGGGTAATCTGGATGGTTTGGGTAGTCTGGATGGTCTGGGTAGTCTGGATGGTTTAGGTAGTCTGGATGGTCTGGGTATTCTGTATGGTTTGGCTAGTCTGGATGGTCTGGGTAGTCTGGATGGTCTTGCTTGGCTGGATGGTCTGGATGTTTGGGTTGTCTGGATGGTCTGGGTATTCCAGATGTCTTGGTATTCCAGATGTCTTGGTAGTCAGGATAGTCTGGATGGTCTGAACTGTTTGGGTAGTCAGGTTAATCTGGATAGTATTGATGGTCTGGATGGTTTGGGAATTCTGGATAGTTTGGGTAGTCTGGATGGTCTGGGTATTCCGGATGGTTTGGGTAGTCTGGATGGTCTGGGGATTCTGGATGGTTTGGGTAGTCTGGATGGTTTGGGTAGTCTGGATAGTCTGGGTGGTTTGGGTAGTCTGGTCGAATAGTCTATGGTTTGGGTAGTCTGGAATGTCTGCTTATTCTGGATGGTTTGGGTAGTCTGGATGGTCGAATAGTCTCTATGGTTTGGGTGGTCTGGACAGTCTGGATTGTCTGAATCGTCTCTATGGTTTGGGTAATCTGGATAGTCTGGATGGTAAGGATGTTTTGGTTTGTCTGGATGGTTGGGTAGTCTGGATGGTTTGGGTAGTCTGGATAATGTGGATGGTTTTTTAGTCTGGATGGTCTGGGTTGTCTGGATGGTTTGCGTAGTCTGGATGGTCTGGGTAGTCTGGATGGTCTGGATGGTTGGGTAGTCTGGATGGTTTGGGTAGTCTGGATAATGTGGATGGTTTTTTAGTCTGGATGGTCTGGGTTGTCTGGATGGTTTGCGTATTCTGGATGGTCTTGCTAGTCTGGATGTTTTTTTTAGTCTGGATTGGCTGGGTTGTCTGGATGGTTTGGGTAGTCTGGATGGTCTGGGTAGTCTGGATAATGTGGATGGTTTTTTAGTCTGGATGGTCTGGGTTGTCTGGATGGTTTGCGTATTCTGGATGGTCTTGCTAGTCTGGATGTTTTTTTTAGTCTGGGTTGTCTGGATGGTTTGGGTAGTCTGGATGGTCTGGGTAGTCTGGATGGTCTGGGTATTCTGGATGGTTTGGATAGTCTGAATAGTCTGGATGGTTTGGGTAGTCTGGATGGTCTGCATAGAATGGATGGTCTGGATGGTTTGGTAGTCTGGATAGTCTGGATGGTTTGGGTAGTCTGGAATGTCTGCTTATTCTTGATGGTTTGGGTAGTCTGGATGGTTTGGGTAGTCCGGACAGTCTGGATTGTCTGAATAGTCTCTATGGTTTGGGTAATCTGGGTAGTCTGGATGGTTGGGTAATCTGGATGGTTTGGGTAGTCTGGATAGTGTGGATGGTTTTTTAGTCTGGATGGTCTGGGTTGTCTGGATGGTCTGGGTATTCTGTATGGTTTGGCTAGTCTGGATGGTCTGGGTAGTCTGGATGGTTGGGTAATCTGGATGGTTTGGGTAGTCTGGATAGTGTGGATGGTTTTTTAGTCTGGATGGTCTGGGTTGTCTGGATGGTTTAGGTAGTCTGGATGGTCTGGGTATTCTGTATGGTTTGGCTAGTCTGGATGGTCTGGGTAGTCTGGATGGTCTTGCTTGGCTGGATGGTCTGGATGTTTGGGTTGCCTGGATGGTCTGGGTATTCCAGATGTCTTGGTATTCCAGATGTCTTGGTAGTCAGGATAGTCTGGATGGTCTGAATTGTTTGGGTAGTCAGGTTAATCTGGATAGTATTGATGGTCTGGATGGTTTGGGAATTCTGGATAGTTTGGGTAGTCTGGATGGTCTGGGTATTCCGGATGGTTTGGGTAGTCTGGATGGTCTGGGGATTCTGGATGGTTTGGGTAGTCTGGATAGTCTGGATGGTTTGGGTAGTCTGAATGGTTGAATAGTCTATGGTTTGCGTAGTCTGGAATGTCTGTTATTCTGGATGGTTTGGGTAATCTGGATAGTCTGGATGGTAAGGATGTTCTGGATGTTTTGGTTTGTCTGGATGGTTGGGTAGTCTGGATAGTCTGGATGGTTTGGGTAGTCTGGATAATGTGGATGTTTTTTAGTCTGGGTTGTCTGGATGGTTTGGGTAGTCTGGATGGTTTGGGTATTCTGGATAATGTGGATGTTTTTTAGTCTGGAATGTCTGTATGGTTTGGCTAGTCTGGATGGTCTGGGTAGTCTGGATGGTCTGGGTAGTCTGGATGTTTTTTTAGTCTGGATTGGATGGGTTGTCTGGATGGTTTGGGTAGTGTTACTGTAATTTAATTATGCCAATGTGCTTTCATCAATTGAAAGCCCTTAATCTATTTTATGAGAATTTGTAAGATTTCATGTTTGCTTGAAATAGACGCAGACCAGTCTTTCAATAATAGGTAATAGAATTTATTCTCGGAGCGCGCTACCACTTAAACACGTGCAGCAGTTTATATACAGATCATGACGTCATTTCACTGCTTTAACAGAATCCCCTCCTCTCGACCGGGACAAAGTAAGGTGAAAAGTTCATTCTAACTTACTAACACACTCCCAGATAACTTTTGACCCCTCAACATTATCGATCACCACTGAACTGACAGTTTTAATTAACAGACAACCTAGGAATGCACTCACTGCCTTATCTCAAAACCCCAGAGCTAAGTTTCAGTTGGGTCAACCATAGGCTAACGACCTTCTGTGTTTACACAGTCCACAACCCATTTGTTTCTGCCTAGTTGGAATGGTGTTCATTAACTTTTTATTACTCCTTGTCCGTGTCACACAATCCCTTCTTATGAACTCATATTGTCAATCACTTATAAAACAAAGTATAATTTTACCTAGTTACAATTCTATTTAAAATGAGGATATTGTTTATTCATTTATCCATAATAAATTCAACAGGTTGTCTGGATAGCCTGGATGGCCTGGGTGGTTTGGATGGTTTAGGTAGTCTGGATGGTCTGGGTATTCTGTATGGTTTGGCTAGTCTGGATGGTCTGGATAGTCTGGATGGTTGAATAGTCTATATGGTTTGGGTATTCTGGACAGTCTGGATTGTCTGAATAGTCTCTGGTTTGGGTAGTCTGGACAGTCTGGATTGTCTGAATTGTCTCTATAGTTTGGCTAGTCTGGACAGTCTCAATTGTCTGAATTGTCTCTATAGTTTGGCTAGTCTGGACAGTCTCAATTGTCTGAATAGTCTCTATGGTTTGGGTAGTTTGGACAGTCTGGATTGTCTGAATAGTCTCTGGTTTGAGTGGTCTAGATGGTTTGAGTAGTCTGGATGGTTTGGGTAGTCTGGAATGTCTGCTTATTCTGGATGGTTTGGGTAGTCTTGATGGTTGAATAGTCTATGTGGTTTGGGTATTCTGGACAGTCTCAATTGTCTGAATAGTCTCTATGGTTTGGGTAGTCTGGATTGTCTGAACTGTCTCTATAGTTTGGCTAGTCTGGACAGTCTCAATTGTCTGAATAGTCTCTATGGTTTGGGTAGTTTGGACAGTCTGGATTGTCTGAATAGTCTCTGGTTTGGGTGGTCTAGATGGTTTGAGTGGTCTAGATGGTTTGAGTAGTCTGGATGGTCTGGGTAGTCTGGATGGTTTGAGTAGTCTGGTTAGTCTGTATGGTTTGGGTAGTCTGGATGGTCTGGATCGTCTGTATGGTTTGTTTGGGTAGTCTGGATAGTCTGTATGGTCTGGACAGTTTGGATGGTTTGGGTAGTCTGGAATGTCTGCGTATTCTGGAATATTTGGGTAGTCTGGATGGTCGAATAGTCTCTATGGTTTGGGTAGTCTGGACAGTCTGAATTGTCTCTGGTTTGGGTAATCTGGATTGTTTGGGTTGTCTGGATGGTCTGGATTGTTTGGGTTGTCTGGATTGTCTGGATGGCCTGGATAGTTAGGATGGTTTAGGTAGTCTGGATGGTTTGGGTATTCTGGATGGTTTGGGTTGTCTAGATTGTCTGGCTTATCTGGATGGCCTGGATAGTTAGAATGGTTTGGGTACTCTGCAATGTCTGCTTATTCTGGATGGTTTGGGTAGTTTGGATGGTCGAATAGTCTCTATGGTTTGGGTAGTCTGGACAGTCTGGGTTGTCTGAATATTCTCTATGGTTTGGGTAGTCTGGACAGTCTGGATTGTCTGAATAGTCTCTATGGTTTGGGTATCTGGATAGTCTGGATTGTCTGAATAGTCTCTGGTTTGTGTAGTCTGGACAGTCTGGATGGTCTGAATAGTCTCTATGGTTTGGGTAATCTGGATAGTCTGGATGGTACGGATGTTCTGGATGTTTTGCTTTGTCTGGATGGTCTGGGTAGTCTGGATGGTTGGGTAGTCTGGGTTGTTAGGGTAGTCTGGACCGTCTGGATTGTCTGAATAGTCTCTATGGTTTGGGTAATCTGGATAGTCTGGATGGTCTGGGTAGTCTGGATCGTTGGGTAGTTTGGATGGTCTGGATGGTTTTTTAGTCTGAATAGTCTTGATGGTCTGGGTATTCTGGATGGTTTGGCTAGTCTGGATGGTCTTGGTAGTCTGGATCCTCTGGATTTTTTGGGGGGGTCTGGATAGTCTGGGGTGTCTGGATGGTTTGGGTATTCCGGATCGTCTGGATGGTTTGGGTAGTCTGGATGGTCTGGGTATTCTGGATGGTCTGGGTATTCTGGATAGTTTGGATGGCCTGGATAGTCTGGATAGGCTGGATGGTACAGATGTACTGGATGTTTTGGTAAGTCTGGATGGTTGGGTGGTCTAGATGGTTTGAGTAGTCTGGATGGTCTGGATTGTCTGTCTGGTTTGTTTGGGTAGTCTGGATAGTCTGTATGGTCTGGAAGGTTTGGGTAGTCTGGATAGTCTGAATGGTTTGGATGGTTTGGGTAGTCTGGAATGTCTGCTTATTCTGGATGGTTTGGGTAGTCTGGCTGGTCGAATAGTCTCTATGGTTTGTGTAGTCTGGACATTCTGAATTGTCTCTGGTTTGGGTAATCTGGATAGTCTGGATGGTTTGGGTAGTCTGGATGGTCTTGGATGGTTTGGGTAGTCTGGATAGTATGGATGGTTTTTTAGTCTGAATGGTCTGGGTTGTCTGGATGGTTTGGGTAGTCTGGATGGTTTGGGTAGTCTGGATGGTTTGGGTTGTCTGGGTAGTCTGGATGGTTTGGGTAGTCTGGATGGTTTGGGTTGTCTGGATAGTCTGGATGGTCTGGGTAGTCTGGCATGTCTGCTTATTCTGGATGGTTTGGGTAGTCTGGATGGTTTGGGTAGTCTGGGTATTCTGGATTGTCTGGATGGCCTGGATAGTTAGGATGGGTTTGGGTAGTCTGCAATGTCTGCTTATTCTGGGCAGTCTGGATGGTCTGGATGTTTTTTTAGTTTGTATGGTTTGGGTAGTTTGGATGGTTTGGGTAGTCTTGATGGTTTGGGTTGTTTGGATAGTCTGGATGGTTTGGGTAGTCTGGATGGTTTGGGTAGTCTGGATGGTCTGAGTATTCTGGATAGTCTGCATGGTCAGGATGTTTTTTTTAGTCTGGATGGTCTATGTAGTCTGGATGGTTTGGGTAGTCTGGATGGTTTGGGTAGTCTGGATGGTCTGGGTAGTCTGGATGGTTTGGGTAGTCTGGGTATTCTGGATTGTCTGGATGGCCTGGATAGTAAGGATGGTTTGGGTAGTCTGGATGGTTTGGGTAGTCTGGATGGTCTGGGTATTCTGGATAGTCTGATTGGTCAGGATGTTTTTTTTTTGTCTGGATGGTCTATGTAGTCTGGATGGTCTGGGTAGTCTGGATGGTTTGGGTAGTCTGGATGGTCTGGGTAGTCTGGATAGTCTGATTGGTCAGGATGTTTTTTTTTTGTCTGGATGGTCTATGTAGTCTGGATGGTCTGGGTAGTCTGGATGGTCTGGGTATTCTAGGTAGCCCGGATCGTCTGGATTGTTTGGTTGGTCTGGGCTGTTTGGATGGTCTGGATGGTTTTGGTTGTCTGGATGGTCTTGGTAGTTTGGATTGTCTTTATGATCTGGATGGTTTGGATAGTCTGGGTAGTCTGGGTAGTTTTGATAGTCTGGATGGTCTGTATGGTCAGCTGGAAAGATGTGTCGGCATCGAGTAATTGTCTCTGGCCCCTTTCTAGTTAGGGGGAGTGATGAGCTCTACAGCAGAGTCTCACAACTCAATCGCTGGTTGAAAACGTTTTTCTGCCACTCCCAAAAGATAGAATTTGTAGATAATTGTCCCTCTTTCTGGGACTCACCCACAAACAGGACCAAGCCTGGCCTGTTGAGGAGTGATGGACTCCATCCTAGCTGGAGGGGTGCTCTCATCTTATCAAATGGGTGTAGGTGTATCACAGGCAGCAGGTGTATCTCACTGATCATCCCTAAAGCCAACACCTCATTTGGCCGCCTTTCGTTCCAGTACTCTGCTGCCTGTGACTGGAACGAATTGCAAAAATCGCTGAAGTTGGAGACTTTTATCTCCCTCACCAACTTCAAACATCAGCTATCTGAGCAGCTAACCGATCGCTGCAGCTGTACATAGTCTATTGGTAAATCGCCCACCCTTTTTCACCTACCTCATCCCCATACTGTTTTTATTTATTTACTTTTCTGCTCTTTTGCACACCAATATCTCTACCTGTACATGACCATCTGATCATTCATCACTCCAGTGTTAATCTGCAAAATTGTTATTATTTGCCTACCTCCTCATGCCTTTTGCACACATTGTATATAGACTCCCCCTTTGTTTTCTACTGTGTTATTGACTTGTTAATTGTTTACTCCATGTGTAACTCTTTGTTGTCTGCTCACACTGCTATGCTTTATCTTGGCCGGGTCGCAGTTGCAAATGAGAACTTGTTCTCAACTAGCCTACCTGGTTAAATAAAGGTGAAATAAAAAAAAATAAAAAAATAACATATAGTGCCTTGCGAAAGTATTCGGCCCCCTTGAACTTTGCGACCTTTTGCCACATTTCAGGCTTCAAACATAAAGATATAAAACTGTATTTTTTTGTGAAGAATCAACAACAAGTGGGACACAATCATGAAGTGGAACGACATTTATTGGATATTTCAAACTTTTTTAACAAATCAAAAACTGAAAAATTGGGCGTGCAAAATTATTCAGCCCCTTTACTTTCAGTGCAGCAAACTCTCTCCAGAAGTTCAGTGAGGATCTCTGAATGATCCAATGTTGACCTAAATGACTAATGATGATAAATACAATCCACCTGTGTGTAATCAAGTCTCCGTATAAATGCACCTGCACTGTGATAGTCTCAGAGGTCCGTTAAAAGTGCAGAGAGCATCATGAAGAACAAGGAACACACCAGGCAGGTCCGAGATACTGTTGTGAAGAAGTTTAAAGCCGGATTTGGATACAAAAAGATTTCCCAAGCTTTAAACATCCCAAGGAGCACTGTGCAAGCGATAATATTGAAATGGAAGGAGTATCAGACCACTGCAAATCTACCAAGACCTGGCCGTTCCTCTAAACTTTCAGCTCATACAAGGAGAAGACTGATCAGAGATGCAGCCAAGAGGCCCATGATCACTCTGGATGAACTGCAGAGATCTACAGCTGAGGTGGGAGACTCTGTCCATAGGACAACAATCAGTCGTATATTGCACAAATCTGGCCTTTATGGAAGAGTGGCAAGAAGAAAGCCATTTCTTAAAGATATCCATAAAAAGTGTCGTTTAAAGTTTGCCACAAGCCACCTGGGAGACACACCAAACATGTGGAAGAAGGTGCTCTGGTCAGATGAAACCAAAATTGAACTTTTTGGCAACAATGCAAAACATTATGTTTGGCGTAAAAGCAACACAGCTCATCACTGAAAAAATTTCAGTCTCTCGATGTGCAAAACTGATAGAGACGTACCCCAAGCGACTTACAGCTGTAATTGCAGCAAAAGGTGGCGCTACAAAGTATTAACTTAAGGGGGCTGAATAATTTTGCATGCCCAATTTTTCAGTTTTTGATTTGTTAAAGTTTGAAATATCCAATAAATGTCGTTCCACTTCATGATTGTGTCCCACTTGTTGTTGATTCTTCACAAAAAAATACAGTTTTATATCTTTATGTTTGAAGCCTGAAATGTGGCAAAAGGTCGCAAAGTTCAAGGGGGCCGAATACTTTCGCAAGGCACTGTAGATAGGGCTCTAAATCCCCTAGCTCCACAATGAAATATAGTGCAGGGCAGGCAGCAGGCTGTTAGCCTGCCTGCCAGCTTAGCGGAGTCTGCCACTAGCACAGTCAGTGTAGTCAGCTCAGCTATCCCCATTGAGACCTTGTCTGTGCCTCGACCTAGGTTGGGCAACACTAAACATGGCGGTGTTTGCCTTAGCGATCTCACTAGAATTAAGACCTCCTCCATTCCTGCCATTGTTGAAAGAGATCGTGATAACTCACATCTCAAAATAGGGCTACTTAATGTTAGATCCCTCACTTCCAAGGCAGTTATAGTCAATGAACTAATCACTGATCATAATCTTGATGTGATTGGCCTGACTGAAACATGGCTTAAGCCTGATGAATTTACTGTGTTACATGAGGCCTCACCTCCTGGTTACACTTGTGACCATATCCCCTGCGCATCCCGCAAAGGCGGAGGTGTTGCTAACATTTACGATATTACATTTCAATTTACCAAAAAAAACAGACGTTTTCGTCATTTGAGCTTCTAGTCATATAATCTATGCAGCCTACTTAATCACTTTTTATAGCTACTGTTTACAGGCCTCCTGGGCCATATACAGCGTTCCTCACTGAGTTCCCTGAATTCCTATCAGGCCTTGTAGTCATAGCAGATAATATTCAAATTTTTGGTGACTTTAATATTCACATGGAAAAGTCCACAGACCCACTCCAAAAGGCTTTTGGAGCCATCATCGACTCAGTGGGTTTTGTCCAACATGTCTCCGGACCTACTCACTGCCACAGTCATACTCTGGACCTAGTTTTGTCCCATGGAATAAATGTGGTGGATCTTAATGTTTTTCCTCATAATCCTGGACTATCGGACCACCATTTTATTACGTTTGCAATCGCAACAAATAATCTGCTCAGACCCCAACCAAGGAGCATCAAAAGTCGTGCTATAAATTCTCAGAGAACCCAAAGATTCCTTGGTTAGGCAGAGGGAGTCTGGAAGGGCATCAAGGAATCTTTGGGTTCTCTGAGAATTTATAGCACGACTTTTGATGCTCCTTGGTTGGGAGAGGACAAAAATCAGAGGACAAAAATCAGTTACCCACCCAACTGAGGAACTCAATTTAACCTTGCGCAATACCCTAGATGCAGTTGCACCCCTAAAAACTAAAAACATTTCTCATAAGAAACTAACACCCTGGTATACAGAAAATACCCGAGCTCTGAAGCAAGCTTCCAGAAATTTGGAACGGAAATGGCGCCACACCAAACTGGAAATCTTCCGACTAGCTTGGAAAGACAGTACCGTGTAGTATCGAAGAGCCCTCACTGCTGCTCGATCATCCTATTTGTCCAACTTAATTGAGGAAAGAACAATGTCAAAAATGTATTTTTGATTCTGTCTCAAAGCTAACTAAAAAGCAGCATTCCCCAAGAGAGGATGGCTTTCACTACAGCAGTAATACATTTATGAACTTCTTTGAAGAAAAGATCATGATTGTTAGAAAGCAAATTACGGACTCCTCTTTAAATCTGCATATTCCTTCAAAGTTAAGGTGTCCTAAGTCTGCACAACTCTGCCAGGACCTAGGATCAAGGGAGACACTCAAGTGTTTTAATACTATATCTCTTGACACAATGATGAAAATAATCATGGCCTCTAAACCTTCAAGCTGCATACTGGACCCTATTCCAACTAAACTACTGGAAGAGCTGCTTCCTGTGCTTGGCCCTCCTATGTTGAACATAATAAACGTCTCTCTATCCACGGATGTGTACCAAACTCACTAAAAGTGGCAGTAATAAAGCCACTCTTGAAAAAGCCAAACCTTGACCCAGAAAATATAAAAAACTATCGGCCTATATCGAATCTCTCATTCCTCTCAAACATTTTAGAAAAAGCTGTTGCACAGCAACTCACTGCCTTCCTGAAGACAAACAATGTATACGAAATGCTTCAGTCTGGTTTTAGACCCCATCATAGCACTGAGACTGCACTTGTAACCTGTTGTGGCTCGGGGGCAGTATTTTCATTTTGGGAAAAAAACGTTCCCGTAGTAAACGGGATATTTTGTCAGGACAAGATGCTAGAATATGCATATAATTGACAGCTTAGGATAGAAAACACTCTAACGTTTCCAAAACTGTAAAAATATTGTCTGTGAGTATAACAGAACTGAAGTTGCAGGCGAAAGCCTGAAAAAAATCCAATCCGGATGTGCCCCATGTTTTGAAAGCGCTGCGTTCCAATGAGTCCCTATTGAGCAGTGAATGGGCTATCAACCAGATTACACTTTCTACGTATTCCCCAAGGTGTCTACAGCATTGTGACGTAGTTTTACGCATTTATGTTGAAGAATAGCCATAGGCGGCTACATTGCGCAAGTGGTCACCTGATGCCCCCAGAGAGATTCTCGCGTAAAATACAGAGGTTACAAATTACTCCAATCGGTCCTACTGAAAAACTAATTGTCCCGATGGATATATTATCGAATAGATTTTTGAAAAACACCTTGAGGATTGATTATAAACAACGTTTGCCATGTTTCTGTCGATATTATGTAACTAATTTGGAATATTTTTCGCAGTTTTCGTGACTGCAATTTCCGGGCGATTTCTCAGCCAAACGTGAAGAACAAACGGAGCTATTTCGCCTACAAAAATAATATTTTTGGGAAAAAAGGAACATTTGCTATCTAACTGGGAGTCTCGTGAGTGAAAACATCCGAAGCTCATCAAAGGTAAACGATTTAATTTGATTGCTTTTCTGATTTGCGTGACCAAGTTACCTGCTGCTAGCTGGACAAAATGCTATGCTAGGCTGTCGATAAACTTACACAAATGCTTGTCTAGCTTTGGCTGTAAAGCATATTTTGAAAATCTGAGATGACAGGGTGATTAACAAAAGGCTAAGCTGTGTCTCAATATATTTCATAGTGATTTTCATGATTAGGAATATTTTCGAGGGATATTTATGTCCGTTGCGTTATTCTCATTAGTGTCAGGCGATGATTACGCTCCCGCATGCGGGATGGGGTGTCAGTAGAGGTTTTAAGGTGGTAAATTACCTTTAATGGTGTCAGACCGAGGCTCTGCATCTGTCCTCGTGCTCCTAGACCTTAGTGCTGCTTTTGATACCATCGATCACCACATTCTTTTGGAAAGATTGGAAACCCAAATTGGTCTACACGGACAAGTTCTGGCCTGGTTTAGCTCTTATCTGTCGGACAAATATCAGTTTCTCTGTGAATGGTTTGTCCTCTGACAAATTAACTGTACATTTCGGTGTTCCTCAAGGTTCCGTTTTAGGATCACTATTGTTTTCACTATATATTTTACCTCTTGGGGATGTCATTCGAAAACATAATGTTAACTTTCATTGATAAGTGGATGGCTGCAAACTTTCTACTTTTAAACTTGGGACAAAACAGAGATGCTTGTTTTAGGTCCCAAGATACAAAGAGATCTTCTGTTGAATCTGACAATTAATCTTGATGGTTGTACATTCGTCTCAAATAAAACTGTGAAGGACCTCGGCATTACTCTGGACCCTGATCTCTCTTTTGACGAACATATCAATACTGTTTCAAGGACAGCTTTTTTCCATCTTAGAAACATTGCAAAAAATCAGACGTTTTCTGTCCAAAAATTATGCAGAAAAATTCATCCGTGCTTTTGTCACTTCTAGGTTAGACTACTGCAATGCTCTACTCTCCGGCTACCCGGATAAAGCACTACATAATCTTCAGTTAGTGCTAAATACGGCTGCTAGAATCCTGACTAGAACCAAAGAATTTGATCATATTAATCCAGTGCTAGCCTCCCTACACTGGCTTCCTGTTAAGGCAAGGGCTGATTTCAAGGTTTTACTGCTAACCTACAAAGCATTACATGGGCTTGCTCCTACATGTCTTTCCGATTTGGTCCTGCAGTACATACCTACACGTACTCTACGGTCACAAGACGCAGGCCTCCTTATTGTCCCTAGAATTTCTCAGCAAACTGCTGGAGGCAGGGCTTTCTCCTTAGAGCTCCATTTCTATGGAATGGTCTGCCTACCCATGTGAGAGACACAGACTCAGTCTCAACCTTTTGAGTCTTTATTGAAGATCTCTTCAGTAGGTCCTATGATTGAGTGTAGTCTGGCCCAAGAGTGTGAAGGTGAACGGAAAGGCACTGGAGCAACAAACCGCCCTTGCTGTCTCTGCCTGGCCAGTTCCCCTCTCTCCACTGGGATTCTCTGCCTCTAACCCTATTACAGGGGCTGAGTCACTGGCTTACTGGTGCTCTTCCATGCCGTCCCTAGGAGGAGTGCATCACTTGAGTGGGTTGAGTCACTGATGTGGTCTTCCTATCTGGGTTGGCGCCCCCCCTTGGGTTGTGCCGTGGCGGAGATCTTTGTGGGCTATACTCGGCCTTGTCTCAGGATGGTAAGTTGGTGGTTGAAGATATCCCTAGTGGTGTGGGGGCTGTGCTTTGGCAAAGTGGGTGGGGTTATACCCTGCCTGTTTGGCCCTGTCCGGGGGTATCATTGGACGGGGCCACAGTGTGTCCTGTCCCCTCCTGTCTCAGCCTCCAGCATTTATGCTGCAGTAGTTTGTGTAGGGGGGGCTAGGGTCAGTCTGTTATATCTGGAGTATTTCTCCTGTCTTACCCGGTGCCCTGTGTGAATTTAAGTATGATCTCTCTAATTCTCTCTTTCTTTCTTTCTCTTTTACGGAGGACCTGAGCCCTAGGACCATGCCTCAGGACTACCTGGCATGATGACTCCTTGTTGTCCCCAGTCCACCTGGCCGTGCTGCTGCTCCAGTTTCAACTGTTCTGCCTGCAGCTATGGAACCCTGACTTGTTCACTGTGATTACTATTATTTGACCATGCTGGTCATTTATGAACATTTGAACATCTTGGCCATGTTCTGTTATAATCTCCACCCGGCACAGCCAGAAGAGGACTGGCCACCCCTCATAGCCTGGTTCCTCTCTAAGTTTCTTACTAGGTTTTGGCCTTTCTAGGGAGTTTTTCCTAGACATTGTGCTTCTACACATGCATTGCTTGCTGTTTTGATGTTTTAGGCCGGGTATCTGTACAGCACTTTGATCTATCAGCTGATGTAAGAAGGGCTATATAAATACATTTGATTTGTATGGTCAGGGTAGTTTGGATAGTCTGGATTGTTTGGGTAGTCTGGATTGTTTGGGTAGTCTGGATTGTTTGGGTAGTCTGGATGGTTTGGGTCGTCTTGATGGTTTGGGTAGTTTTGATGGTTTGGGTAGTCTGGATGGTTTGGGTAGTCTGGATGATCTGTATGGTCTGGGTAGTGTGGATGGTCTGGGTAGTCTGGATGGTCTGTGTAGTCTGGATGGTCCGGGTAATCTGGATGGTCCGGGTAATCTGGATGGTCCGGGTAGTCTGGATGGTCCGGGTAGTCTGGATGGTCCGGGTAGTCTGGATGGTCCGGGTAGTCTGGATGTCCGGGTGGTCCGGATGGTCCTGGTAGTCTGGGTGGTCTGGATAGTCTGGATGGTCCAGATAGATTCTCTACAGATGACTTTCTATCAAACTTTGTTTGGATAGTGGATTGTCTATATGGTCCTTGTTCCCCTGTGGTTGGAAGGTAGGGTTGGCTCGTGAGAGACAAATTCTCTGAGAATATTATGAAAAAAAAATGTTTAGATTAATTTGAGCCTTAACCTGAAAACACCCAAACTTGACAGACTCCATCCTAACAGATCCACAGGAGATCTGACTATAGTGTTCTATCGCTTTCCTTTTTCCATGATGGTACATGAAGGGTCTACATAATATCCCCCTCTTCTCCCATGTTTCCTTATCAGCAGTCCAAACCAGACACTGCCAAGTCTACTCCGCCATCTATTGGTGGGATGGTATAATGATATACTACAAACCAACTGCTTTACTATACCACATGGTGGTGCAGAAGACACACCAATATCTGGTTTGATCATGCAGTATATTCATAACTACAGTATATCTCAGTGGTTCATAGATCAGAGTGTGTATGAACGAAGACCTCGCTATTATTTAGATCATTGTGTCTGACATGAGACAGACTTCCAAAAGACATCAGGTAAATATGTAAAACATACTGGCCACAGTAATGTCTTGGTCCAACTATTCTGATGTTATCTGAAATAGCCTGGACCGACAATATATTGGGCAGACAGGCTAACTGTCACACTGTTACAACAGTTACAAACCTTTAAGTGGTTGAGATATTGTTCTCATATAGGCCACTTCTGGATACGGAATATGGCAGGAGTTCTGGAATATGGCAGGAGTTCTGGAATATGGCAGGCGTTCTGGAATATGGCAGGAGTTTTATTAGTGATCTGAATCAAATGTGTCATCATGACGGTACAAAACAAACAAAAAAACATGTATTTTTTATCTTTGTATTATCTTTTACCAGATCTCATGTGTTATAATCTCCTACATTCTATTCACATTTCCACAAACTTCAAAGCTTTTCCTTTCAAATAGTATCAAGAAAATGCATATCCTTGCTTCAGGTCCTGAGCTACAGGCATTTAGATTTGGCTATGTCATTTTAGGTGAAAATGCTTAACTGACTTGCCTAGTTAAAAAAATATGAAAACAGAAGTAAATAGCCATACATGCAGCAACTGAATGGGTTAATGGGTTAAAGAAATTGATATGATCCTAAACAGAAGTTGAGAACCATGACATCTAGCTCCTTACATGCTCAATTCCTCCTAGGTAGACTTCAAAGGGGGACATTTTTCTCTCCATGCACTCAGACAGCAGAGTGAACCTCGGAACATGGGGCAGATAGTACGCATTGTGACAACTACAGAGGAGAGCATATCCACAAACCGCGCACTCCAGATTGCAGTAGTAAGTAGGTTCTAGGTTCTTCAGTGCAACACCGGGTTGTTCTCTGCTGAAAAACATAATTTCACCAAGACAATGTGTAATGGCATTATGACATTGCTGCTTGGGCAAATATATATATACATATATTTCTTTTAAGCAGATGCAAATCGGCTTTAAGGCTGATTTGTCTCAATCAAGACACTGAATACAGTCACTGGAAATGTATTTGGGCAGAATTCTCTGTTTTTTCCCAGATAGAAAATAGGTTTCAGCTTCAGAACAATAAACCCAGTTAAGTCTGAGCACTGTGGTGACTGAGGAGACTGCTTGCCCGAAGTGCATGGAGAGGATGGATTCACTGTCTGTTCCGAACTGACGGAGAGAGTCTAGCCTACTGCATTGAGAAAAAGGTAAGGTGCATTTTTAATGTCTTTATAGTAATGCATGTAGCTTATTCATACACAGTTTACAACAAATATTGCAAGGATATTTTTACTCAAAATGTATTTATAAGCATAAGCATTCAAACTCAGAATACTTTAGTGTTTGTGCTTATTATACCATGAACTTTATGATTGACAGTAATGCCGGGATACATATGAAATGCCATGTGGTTATCATTTTTAATAATATTATGATTCTATATCTACTAAGTGTTTGTCTGTGTATCCTCCACAGCTGATGGCAGTAATGGCATCCTCTTTTCCCAAAACATTCCGAAGGGGATTCCATGGCCATTCATCCTAAGTAAAGTCTGAGAGCAGAGAGCAACCATGAAAACACCAAGATCATTCCTGTTCATTTTCCTCCTATATCATGTGAGTTCTTTAATATAAACTAAACTGTTTTTTCTTGGGTATGAGGAATAGCCTACAGTCACAAATTACATTATTTTGTTAATTTAATGCAATCTTTTCAAAGATAGTTTAGGATCTGATTAGTATGATTTATCTGCTAAATAAATCAACTGTCAAAACACTTTGCAAGACATGGCAAATACATAAAGATGTTCATGCAGGTGACATTAAATAGGAGTTAAGTTTCAAATCAGTACATTATTTTAAAGCATACTTGACAATGTTTTTACACACCACCTCCTAAACAAAATAAAAAAGTCTCTATTCAATGTATTCATATAGAGAAATAAAGACTGCCCCCACTGTGACTGTGCTATAGAGAAATAAAGACTGGCCCCACTGTGACTATGCTATAGAGAAATAAAGACTGCCCCCATTGTGACTGTGCTATAGAGAAATAAAGACTGCCCCCACTGTGACTGTGCTATAGAGAAATAAAGACTGGCCCCACTGTGACTGTGCTATAGAGAAATAAAGACTGGCGCCACTGTGACTGTGCTATAGAGAAATAAAGACTGGCCCCACTGTGACTGTGCTATAGAGAAATAAAGACTGGCGCCACTGTGACTGTGCTATAGAGAAATAAAGACTGGCCACACTGTGACTGTGTTATAGAGAAATAAAGACTGCCCCCATTGTGACTGTGCTATAGAGAAATAAAGACTGGCCACACTGTGACTGTGTTATAGAGAAATAAAGACTGCCCCCACTGTGACTGTGCTATAGATAAATAAAGACTGCCCCCACTGTGACTGTGCTATAGAGAAATAAAGACAGGCCCCACTGTGACTATGCTATAGATAAATAAAGACTGGCCCCACTGTGACTGTGCTATAGAGAAATAAAGACTGGCGCCACTGTGACTGTGCTATAGAGAAATAAAGACTGGCCACACTGTGACTGTGCTATAGAGAAATAACACATTCAGGATGAGTATAGGCTATACAGTAGAAGTATATTTAATACAATTACAATTATAACTGTCATTATTTATAAATTGTTGGAATTAATCTGTGTCGATAAAGTTGAATTTCATATAGCAGACCTATGGGGACAGGCATGGTCCACATGAACATATATAGCAGAGCTATGGGGACAGGCATGGTCCACATGAACATATATAGCAGAGCTATGGGGACAGGCATGGTCTACATGAACATATATAGCAGAGCTATGGGGACAGGCATGGTCCACATGAACATATATAGCAGAGCTATGGGGACAGGCATGGTCTACATGAACATATATAGCAGAGCTATGGGGACAGGCATGGTCTACATTAACATGCTATATAACATGCTATATAACTGTTACAGACCTATATCTATCTGACCCTGCCTTTCTAAGGTCTTTGAAAGCCAAGTCAACAAACAGATCACCTACCATTTTGAATCCATGTAACAGTTTGGGTCTGGAGTGTCTCCCCCTTTGAAGAGGGGGATGACGGCAGCAGCTTTCCAATCTTTGGGAATCTCAGACGATACGAAAGTGAGGTTGAACATGCTCGTAATAGGGGTTGCAACAATTGTGGGAATCATTTTAGAAAGAGAGGGTCCAGATTGTCTAGCCCGGCTGATTTATAGGGGTCCAGATTTTGCCGCTCTTTAAGAACATCCGCTATCTGGATTTGGGTGAAGGAGAAATGGGGAGGCTTGGGCAAGTTGATGTGGGGGGTGCAGAGCTGTTGACCGGGGTAGGGGTAGCCAGGTGAAAAGCATGGCCAGCCGTAGAAAAATGCTTATTGAAATTCTCGATTATTGGTGGTGACAGTGTTACCGAGCCTCAGTGGAGTGGGCAGCTGGGAGGAGGAGCTCTTATTCTCCATGGATTTAGCAGTGTCCCAGAACGTTTTGGAGTTTGTGCTACAGGATGCAAATGTCTGTTTAAAAAAGCTAGCCTTTGCTTTTCTTAACCAAGTCCTAATGCAATGGGACACCATAAATCGTTCTCAGATTATTACCAATCCCACAAGGTATAATTTTTAACACCCAGAAAAGGCTACTCTTCTTGATGTTATCCTCACAAACAATCCTAACAGGTATCAGTCTGGTGTTTTCTGGAATGACCTTGATCACTGTTTTTACAGCCTGTGTTCGTAATGGCTGCTCAATGAAACGACCTGTCCTGACCTGTCATAGACGCTTGCTAAAAGACTTTACTGAGCAAGCCTTCCTTCATGAACTGGCCTCTATAAGATGGTATAGAATCAGCTTGATCCCCTCTTTCGAAGATGCTTAGACCTTCTTTTTTTATATTTTCAGTGGTATTGTTAACACACCCCCATAAAGAAAATGAGAATTAAAAACAGGTTCAGCCCCTGGTTCGACCGTGATCTTGCAGAGTTACTCCACCTCAAGAATTGCATTTGGCGAAAGGCTCGGCACACGCATACTCAGGCTGACTGGCTCTCGTTCAGGCAAATGAGAAATACGTGCACTCAGGCTATCCAGAAGGCTAAAGTTAGTTACTTTAAGGAGCAGTTCTCTCTCTGTGGGTCGAACCCCATCCAACATTTCCTCATCTCGCACCCATTCTAATGCGACTGTCCCTGATGCTTCTCTCTCTTTTTCCTGTGCACTGCTACAAAGATCCTCCCTGCAGGCAGTCACTGAGTACGAGGTGATTAAGGAGCTCCTGAAACTTGACCCCCACCCCCAAAAAAATATCTGGGTCAGATGGTTTAAACCCTTTCTTCTTGTTGCCCATATCATCGCCAAGCCTATCTCCAACCTTTTAACCGATCTCTTCTTTCTGGGGAGGTTCCCATTGCTTTGAAGGCAGCCACAGTTCGTCCTTTATTTAAAGGGGAGATCAAGCTGATCCTAATTGTTATAGGCCTATTTCTATTTTTCCCTGTTCATCAAAAGTGTTGGAAAAACTTGCCAATAATCAGCTGACTGGCTTTCTTGATGTCTATAGTATTCTCTCTGGTATGCAATCTGGTTTCTGCTCAGGTTATGGATGTATCACTGCAACCTTAAAGGTCCTTAATGATGTCACCATTGCCCTTGATTCTAAGCAATGTTGTGCTGCTATTTTTATTGACTTGGCCAAAGCTTCTGATACGGTACACCATTCCATTCTTGTGGGCCGGCTAAGGAGTATTGGTGTCTCTGAGGGACCTTTGGCCTGGTTTGCAAACTACCCCTCTCAAAGAGTGCAATGTTTAAAGTCCGAACATCTGCTACAGCCTGTCACCAAGGGAGTACATCAAGGCTCAACCCTAGGCCCCACACTCTTCTCAATATACATATGTACAGTGCATTCAGAAAGTATTCAGACCCCTTGACCTTTTCCACATTTTATTACGTTACAGCCTTATTCTAAAATTGATTAAAAAAAACAAATATTTCCCTCATCAATCTACACCCATAATGACAAAGCAAAAACAGATTTTTTGACATTTTTGCAAATGTATATAAAAAAAAATGAAATCACATTTTCATAAGAATTCAGATCCTTTACTCAGTACTTTGTTAAAGCACCTTTGGTAGATATTTAAGCCTGGAGTCTTCTTGGGTATGATGCTACAAGCATGGCACACCTGTATTTGGGGAGTTTTTCCCATTCTTCTCTGCAGATCCTCTCAAGCTCTGTCAGGTTGGATGGGGAGCATTGCTGCACAGCTATTTTCAGTTTTCAGGCCTCTCCAAAGATGTTCGATCTGGATCTGGCTAGGCCACTCAGACATTCAAAGACTTGTCCCGAAGCCACTCCTGCGTTGTTTGGCTGTGTGCTTCGGGTTGTTATCCTGTTGGAAGGGGAATCTTCGTCCCAGCCTGAGGTCCTGAACGCTCTCAAATTAAATTGTATCAAAATGTATTGGTCACATACACACGGTTAGCAGATGCTATTGCAAGTGTAGCGAAATGCTTGTGCTACTAGTTTCGACAGTGTAGCAATATCTAACAAGTAATCTAACAATTCCACAACAACTACCTAATACACACAAATCTAAGTAAAGGAATGGAATAAGAATATATAAATATATGGATGAACAATGACAGCGCGGCATAGGCAAGATGGTATAAAATACAGTATATACATATGAGATGAGTAATGCAAGATATGCAAACATTATTAAAGTGGCATTACTAAAGTGACTAGTGATCAATTCATTAAAGTGGCCAATGATTTCAAGTCTGTATGTAGGCAGCAGCCTCTCTGTGTTAGTGATGGCTGTCTAACAGTCTAATGGCCTTGAGATAGAAGCTGTTTTTCAGTCTCTCGGTCCCAGCTTGGATGCACCTGTACTGACCTCGCCTTCTGGTAGCGGGGTGAACAGGCAGTGGCTCGGGTGGTTGTTGTCCTTGATGATCTTTTTGGCCTTCCTGTGACATTGGGTGCTGTAGGTGTCCTGGAGGGCAGGTAGTTTGCCCCCAATGATGCGTTGTGCAGACCGCACCACCCTTTGGAGAGCCTTGAGGTTGAGGGCGGTGCAGTTGCCGTACCAGGTGGTGATACAGCCCGACAGGATGTTCTCAATTGTACATCTGTAAATGTTTGTAAGGGTTTTTAGGTGACAAGCCACATTTCTTCCGCCTCCTGAGGTTGAAGAGGTGCTGTTGAGCCTTCTTCACCACAGTCTGTGTGGGTGGACCATTTCAGTTTGTTAGTGATGTGAACGCAGAGGAACATCAAACTGACAGGTAAGGTGGAGGTGATATGATCCTTGACTAGTCTCTCAAAGCACTTCATGATGACAGAAGTGAGTGCTACAGGGCGATAGTCGTTTAGTTCAGTTACCTTTGTATTCTTGGGTACAGGAACAATGGAGGCCATCCTGAAGCATATGGGGACAGTAGACTTGGATAGGGAGAGATTGAATGTGTCCGTAAACCTGTTCTGTGCATGCTCTGAGGACACGGCTGGGGATGCCATCGGGGCCAACAGCCTTGTGAGGGTTAACATGTTTAAATGTCTTACTCACGTCGGCCATGGAGAAGGAGAGCCCACAGGTAGTGGGCTGCATCGGGGGAACTGTATTTTCCTCAAAGAGGGGTTTAGTTTGTCTGGAAGCAAGATGTCGGTGTCCGTGACGTGGCTGGTGCTCCTTTTAATAGTCACAGTAGTGACAACATCTCCTATACACGTCCTTATAAACTCACTCACCGAATCAGCGTATTCGTCAATGTTGTTGTTTGACGCAATACGAAACATATCCCAGTCCACGTGATGGAAGCAGTCTTGGAGCTTTTGAATCAGATTGGTTGGACCAGCGTTGAACAGACCTGTGCAGCTGGGTACTGGACTTCCTGACGGGCCGCCCCCAGGTGGTGAGGGTAGGTAACAACATCTCCACCCCGCTGATCCTCAACACTGGGGCCCCACAAGGGTGCGTTCTGAGCCCTCTCCTGTACTCCCTGTTCACCCACGACTGCGTGGCCACGCACGCCTCCAACTCAATCATCAAGTTTGCGACGACACCACAGTGGTAGGCTTGATTACCAACAACGATGAGACGGCCTACAGGGAGGAGGTGAGGGCCCTCGGAGTGTGGTGTCAGGAAAATAACCTCACACTCAACGTCAACAAAACTAAGGAGATGATTGTGGACTTCAGGAAACAGCAGAGGGAACACCCCCCTATCCACATCGATGGGACAGTAGTGGAGAGGGTAGTAAGTTCTAAGTTCCTCGGCGTACACATCACAGACAAACTTAATTGGTCCACCCACACAGACAGCATCGTGAAGAAGGCGCAGCAGTGCCTCTTCAACCTCAGGAGGCTGAAGAAATTCGGCTTGTCACCAAAAGCACTCACAAACTTCTACAGATGCACAATCGAGAGCATCCTGTCGGGCTGTATCACCGCCTGGTACGGCAACTGCTCCGCCCACAACCGTAAGGCTCTCCGGAGGGTAGTGATCACCGGGAGCAAACTACCTGCCCTCCAGGACACCTACACCACCCGATGTCACAGGAAGGCCATAAAGATCATCAAGGACAACAACCACCCGAGCCACTGCCGGTTCACCCCGCTATCATCCAGAAGGCGAGGTCAGTACAGGTGCATCAAAGCTGGGACCGAGAGACTGAAAAACAGCTTCTATCTCAAGGCCATCAGACTGTTAAACAGCCATCACTAACATTGAGTGGCTGCTGCCAACACACTGACTCAACTCCAGACACTTTAATAATGGGAATTGCTGTAAAATATATCACTAGCCACTTTAAACAATGCTACTTAATATAATGTTTACATACCCTACATTATTCAACTCATATGTATACGTATATACTGTACTCTATATCATCTACTGCATCTTTATGTAACACATGTATCACTAGCCACTTTAAACTATGCCACTTTGTTTACATACCCTACATTACTCATCTCATATGTATATACTGTACTTGATACCATCTACTGCATCTTGCCTATGCCGCTCTGTACCATCACTCATTCATATATCTTTATGTACATATTCTTTATCCCTTTACACTTGTGTGTATAAGGTGGTAGTTTTGGAATTGTTAGTTAGATTACTCGTTGGTTATTACTGCATTGTCGGAACTAGAAGCACAAGCATTTCGCTACTCTCGCATTAACATCTGCTAACCATGTGTATGTGACAAATACATTTGATTTGATTTTGATTTGATTTACATAAAAAATATTCTCTGAGGCAACCCGGAACATATCCCAGTCCGCGTGATCAAAACAACGGAGGGTGCGGAGGAAGGAGGGTGCAGAGGACCTTGTCTGCATTGAGGAAGTTAGAGTAGCAGTGATCCAGTGTTTTTCCAGCGCGAGTGCTACAGTTGATATGTTGATAGAATTTCAGTAGCCTTGTTCTCAAATTTGCCTTGTTAAAATCCACTGCTACAATAAATGCAGCCTCAGGATATATGGTTTCCAGTTTGCATAAAGTCCAGTGAAGTTCCTTGAGGGCCATCGTGGTATCAGCTTAAGGGGGGATATACATGGCTGTGACAATAACCGAAGATAATTATCTTGGAAGATAATACGGTCGGATTTTGATTGTGAGGAATTCTTGGTCAGGTGAACAGAAGGACTTGAGTTCCTGTATGTTGTTACAATTACACCATGAGTCGTTAATCATGAAACACATACCCCCTTCTTCTTCTTCCCGGAGAGATGTTCATTCCTGTCGGCGTGATGCACAAAGAATCTAGGTGGCTGTACAGACTCTGACAGCATATACATACCGAGAGAGCCATGTTTCCGTGAAACAGAGTATGTTACAACCCCTGATGTCTCTCTGGAAAGCAACCCTTGCCCTCATTTCATTGACCTTGTTATCTAGAGACTGGACGTTAGTGAGTAATATACTCGGAAGCGGTGGGTGGTGTACAAGCCTCTGAAGTCTGACCAGAAGACCGCTCTGTCTTCCTCTTCTCCCTGGCAACCTTGTTTTGGGTCAGCCTCTGGAATCTGTTCAAATGCCCTGGGTGGTTCGGACAAAGTATACGCTTCGGGAAAGTCTTATTCCTGGTCGTGCTGCTGATATCCAATAGTTCTTCCCGGCTGTATATAAAAACACTTAAGATTTTCCGGACTAACAATGTAAGAAATAAGTTCTAAAAAATGAAATACTACAAAGTTTCCTAAGGATTAGAAGCGAGGCAGCCCTCTCTGTCGGCGCCATCTTGATGATACTGACACTCAGAACTAAAGTTTCACGTAATTGGTCAGCTGCTTGATTAAAGGGGCAGTGGAGTTAAAAATGGGATTTCCTGTATTTTTTAAAGAATATTTCCACACTGAGGTCGAAATAACTATCTGAAATTGTGAACATGATAATGCCCTTTTTGTGTAAGTCTTTCCTAACGCCCACATGATCAGCATTTCAATGACCAAAGGCTCAGGGAAAAAATTCAATATATTCATTAAATAAACACAGATGTATTAGGGATGATTTAAACATACATTTAAAAAGACTTCATGTGGCTTTATGTTCTGGGTCCATACATACAGGACATGTTAAGAGGTCAAAAATGCTAGAATGAAGAGTGAAACTGGAATGAGGAGTCCACTTTCCCTCTTTTCAAGTTATGGGCCAAATATCCCCTTCTCTTCCTAAATATGAAAAGATTTTAACACCTGCTAAATCTTGATTTGTCTAAATAACACAGGAACTACTGCCCCTTTTATCCTACATGCCCCATTCAGCCCCATTCAGCCTATTCAATTGTTTCACGAGAGATTACTCATAACGTAGTTTCGCATAGCCACACCTCCAAACCATGTTGTTGTCACTTATAGTGGGTCTCTATTTTCATTATTTGAAATTGAATATTATTTTGCACATACAGATGTAGGATCTTAATTTGAGCCAGTTTGCTACAGCATGAACATAATTATGCAGCCACAGAATGTGAATTATTATGTGCATTATAGTTAAGGGACATTTTTGTAAGGGTTGATACATTTTTTGTTAGGGCAAATCAAGTCTGAAATTTCAAAGTGGAAATGACAAACTTTTGAATCTTTTAAAAAACAAAAATACACTACGTTTGCATTTCCTGCTCTTCAGGAAAATTCTCAGCAACAAAAGAGTGATCAAATTAAGATCCTACATCCGTATGCATCCAGTTACTATGCAGTCTGGAATAATATGGCACAGTTAATGTCCTCTAACCTTTCCCTCTGTGTCTTTTTCTTTGTTTCTCTGTAGGTGTGGTGCAGGAAAGCCAAACAGCAGTTCCAAACAGCAGCAGAGACAGAGCTGATAGAGTGGGGGGAGGGGGACCATGAGGAGGAGTTCTCCCCCAGCGGATCCGGGGAAAATCCCAGAGTTCTCAAGCCCCTGAGGCTGTTCGCTAGGGGGGTCCCTGGAGCCCCCGGGGCCGTCGGGACCCCCAGCCTTAAACGCAACCCCATCAGGGACATGACATACCTAGAGAGCATGGAGGACTTCTGGGATTGGTTATCCAACCAGACAGATGTTCAGGCCAGCCAGGCCAGAACCAAGCGACGACCCATCATCAAGACAGGCAAGTTTAAGAAGATGTTTGGCTGGGGAGACTTCCATTCCAACATTAAGACTGTCAAACTCAACCTGCTGATCACCGGGAAGATCGTGGACCACGGTAACGGAACGTTCAGCGTTTACTTCCGCCATAACTCCACTGGCCTGGGGAACGTGTCGGTGAGTCTGGTGCCGCCGTCTAAAGTGGTGGATTTTGAGATATCTCAGCATTCCACACTGGAGACCAAAGACTCTAAAGCTTTCAACTGTCGTATCGAGTATGAAAAGACGGACCGCAACAAGAAGACAGCTCTGTGCAGCTTCGACTCCTCCAAGGTGTGTTACCAGGAACAGACACAGAGCCACGTCTCCTGGCTCTGCTCTAAGCCCTTTAAAGTCATCTGCATCTACATCGCCTTCTACAGTATGGACTACAAACTGGCGCAGAAGGTCTGCCCGGACTACAACTACCATAGTGACACTCCCTACTCTTCCACTGGCTGAAGGTCTGCCGGACTACAACTACCATAATGACACTCCCTACTCCTCTACTGGCTGAAGGTCTGCGAGACTACAGCTACCATAATGACACTCCCTACTCTTCCACTGGCTGAAGGTCTGCCCTGGACTACAGCTACCATAATGACACTCCCTACTCTTCCACTGGCTGAAGGTCTGCCGGACTACAACTACCATAATGACACTCCCTACTCCTCCACAGGCTGAAGGTCTGCCGGACTACAACTACCATAATGACACTCCCTACTCCTCCACTGGCTGAAGTCTGCCGGACTACAACTACCATAGTGACACTCCCTACTCCTCCACTGGCTGAAGGTCTGCCGGACTACAACTACCATAGTGACACTCCCTACTCCTCCACTGGCTGAAGGTCTGCCGGACGACAACTACCATAGTGACACTCCCTACTCCTCCACTGGCTGAAGGTCTGCCGGACTACAACTACCATAATGACACTCCCTACTCCTCCACTGGCTGAAGGTCTGCCGGACTACAACTACCATAATGACACTCCCTACTCCTCCACTGGCTGATCCTGTCTGTAGCATGTACCTGGAACTCCCATAGAGTTAGTTTGACCAAGTATTACCAACCCTGTTTGACTTTTGATAAGAAAAAGTTTATAACCAACCCTGCTTCTGTTCCGGTTAACCGTTGGGGCCGACCATTCTGTTAGTTTGACCACAATCTGGCCTACCATTCTCTTAGTTTTAATACAATATGACCAACCCTGGCCGAACGTTCTGTTAGTTTGACCACAATATGACCAACCCTGGTCGACCGTTCTGTTAGTTTGTTAGTTTGACCACAATATGACCAACCCTGGCCGACTGTTCGGTTAGTTTGACCACAATATGGCCAACCCTGGTCGACCATTCTGTTAGTTTATCCACAATATGACCAACCCTAGCCGACCGTTCTGTTAGTTTGACCACAATATGACCAACCCTGGTTCGATTGGCCAAGCCAAACCTTCTGTTCCTCCTCCTCATCATCACAATGTGTTCTTAGTAAATCCCAGTCCATTAGAACAGTCCAGGTGTGTGGTAATGGGGTAGACCATAGACTCTCACTACTACATGACACCCTGCAGATCTGTACAACAATGTCAATGTCAAATCACTTCTCAAATCACATTTTAATCACATATACAGTTGAAGTTTACATACACCTTAGCCAAATACATTTAAACTCAGTTTTTCACAATTCCTGACATTTACTCCTAGTAAAAATTCCCCGTCTTAGGTCAGTTAGGATCACCACTTTATTTTAAGAATGTGAAATGTCAGAATAATATTAGAGTGATTTATTTCAGCTTTCATTTATTTCATCACATTCCAGTGGGTCAGAAGTTTACATACACTCAATTCGTTTTTGATAGCATTGCCTTTAAATTGTTTAACTTGGGTCAAACGTTTCGGATATCCTTCCACAAGCTTCCCGCAATAAGTCGGGTGAATTTTGACCTGAGTCAGGTTTGTAAGACCTCCTTGCTCGCACACACACTAAGTTCTGCCCACAAATTTTCTATAGGTTTGACGGCCACTTCAATACCTTGACTTTGTTGTCCTTAAGCCATTTTTCCACAACTTTGGAAGTATGCTTGGGGTCATTGTCCATTTGGAAGACCCATTTGCGACCAAGCTTTAACTTCCTGACTGATGTCTTGAGATGTTGCTTCAATATATCCACATCATTTTCCTCATGAAGCCATCTATTTTTTGAAGTGCACCAGTCCCTCCTGCAGCAAAGCACCCCCACAACATGATGCTGCTACTCTCGTGCTTCACAGTTGGGATGGTGTTCTTCCGCTTGCAAACCTCTCCCTTTTCCCTCCAAACATAACGATGGTCATTATGGCCAATCAGTTCTATTTTTGTTTCGTCAGACTAGAGGACATTTCCTGATGTCGTTCTGGGTTTGATTTGCAATATTCGCACCAAAGTACGTTCATCTCTAGGAGACAGAACACGTCTCCTTCCTGAGCAGTATGGCGGCTGCATGGTCCCATGGTGTTTATACTTGCGTACTATTGTTTGTACAGATGAACGTGGTACCTTCAGGCATTTGGAGATTGCTCCCAAGGATGAACCAGACTTGTAGAGGTAAACAATTGTTTTCTGAGGTCTTGGCTGATTTTTTTCCCCCCCATGATGTCAAGCAAAGAGTTTGAAGGTTGTCCTTGAAATACATCCACAGGTACACCTCCAATTGACTCAAATTATGTCAATTAGCCATCAGAAGCTTCTAAAGCCATGGCATAATTGGAATCTGGAATTTTCCAAGCTGTTTAAATGCACAGTCAATTTAGTGTATGTAAACTTCTGACCCACTGGAATTGTGATACAGTGAATTATAAGTGAAATAATCTGTCTGTAAACAATTGTTTGAAAAATACTTGTGTCATGCACAAAGTAGATGTCCTAACCGACTTGCCAAAACTATAATTTGTTAACAAGACATTTGTGGAGTGGTTGAAAAATGTGTTTTAATGACTCCAACCTCCAAGGACATCAACTGTATATAACAACTTGAGTTATAGGAGAGGTGTCTGATAACAATAGAAGATACAGGAGTTATGGGAGAGGTGTCTGATAACAATAGAAGATATAGGAGAGGTGTCTGAAAACAATATAAGATACAGGAGTTATAGGAGAGGTGTCTGGTAACAATAGAAGATACAGGAGTTATAGGAGAGGTGTCTGGTAACAATAGAAGATAAAGGAGTTATGGGAGAGGTGTCTGATAACAGTAGAAGATACAGGAGTTATAGGAGAGGTGTCTGATAACAATAGAAGATATAGGAGAGGTGTCTGAAAACAATATAAGATACAGGAGTTATGGGAGAGGTGTCTGATAACAATAGAAGGTACAGGAGTTATAGGAGAGGTGTCTGATAACAATAGAAGGTACAGGAGTTATAGGAGAGGTGTCTGATAACAATAGAAGATACAGGAGTTATAGGAGAGGTGTCTGATAACAATAGAAGGTACAGGAGTTATAGGAGAGGTGTCTGATAACAATAGAAGATACAGGAGTTATAGGAGAGGTGTCTGATAACAATAGAAGGTACAGGAGTTATAGGAGAGGTGTCTGATAACAATAGAAGATACATGAGTTATAGGAGAGGTGTCTGATAACAATAGAAGATACAGGAGTTATAGGAGAGGTGTCTGATAACAATAGAAGATACAGGAGTTATAGGAGAGGTGTCTGATAACAATAGAAGATACAGGAGTTATAGGAGAGGTGTCTGATAACAATAGAAGGTACAGGAGTTATAGGAGAGGTGTCTGATAACAATAGAAGATACAGGAGTTATAGGAGAGGTGTCTGATAACAATAGAAGGTACAGGAGTTATAGGAGAGGTGTCTGATAACAATAGAAGATACATGAGTTATGGGAGAGGTGTCTGATAACAGGTACAGGTACAGGACAGATATACAGTTCAAACATTTTGGTCACTTAGAAATGTCCTTGTTTTTGAAAGAAAAAGCACATATTTTTGCTCATTAACATAACATCAAATTGATCAGAAATACAGTGTAGACATGGTTAATGTTGTAAATGACTATTGTAGCTGGAAACTGCAGATTTTTAATGGAACAGAGGCACATTATCAGCAACCATCACTCCTGTGTTCCAATGGCACGTTGTGTTAGCTAATCCAAGTTTATCATTTTAAAAGGCTAATTGATCATTAGAAAACCCTTTTGCAATTATGTTAGCACAGCTGAAAACTGTTCTTCTGATTAAAGAAGCAATAAAACTGGCCGCCTTTAGACTAGTTGTGTATCTGGAGCATCAGCATTTGTGCGTTTGATTACAGGCTCAAAATTGCCAGAAACAAGTCTATTCTTGTTCTGAGAAATGAAGGCGAGAACTTGCCAAGAAACTGAAGATCTCGTACAATGCTGTTTCCTATTCCCTTCACCGAACGGTGCAAACTGGTCCTAACCAGAAAAGAAAGAGGAGTGGGAGGCCCCGGTGCACAACTGAGCAAGAGGACAAGTACATCAGAGTGTCTAGTTTGAGAAACAGACAGTTGAGGACTTGTGAGGCGTCTGTTTCTCAAACTAGACACGCTAATGTATTCCAATAACATTTGTTAGAGAGGGGAATGATCAAACACTCCAAGTTAAAATACTTATTTTCTGGAATGACAACATGACAGTGATCATGGAGCAGAGATTAACTGGCGATATTGTGAGATATGACATGAGGTGTGTGGGGTAGTACTGATGTTACAGTTCTGCTCTCAAGGACACACATGCCCTTGAGAGTTATTTCCCCAAACTCTCAAAACACTGACAATAATAAAGACAGATGGTACTCTGTCCGCTGCATAAATGTTGCTTTTCCTCTTCACACACTAGACTGCCTCCAAGGCAGAAGGATAAAGGCTCTGGGATTCTATCACCTCATGTAATGTACAGTGCGTGGCAAAAGTATTCAGACCCCTTTGATTTCTTCACATTTTGTGTTACAATGCGAGATTAAAATGTATTTCATTGTCAACAATCTACTCAAAACAGTCTGTCAAAGTGTAATACAAATGTGATAACTAAATATATGTTAAGTATTCAGGCCCTTTGTTTTGGCCTAAATTAGTTCAGGAGTCAAATTTGTCTTAGCAAATCACATGGACTAACTCTGTGTGAAATCATAGGGGTTGACATGATTTTTGAATGGCTAACCCTTCCACTGTCTCCCATACATACATCTGTAAGGTCCCTTAGTCTAGTAGTGAATGGCTAACCCTTCCTCTGTCCCCCATACATACATCTGTAAGGTCCCTCAGTCTAGTAGTGAATGACTAACCCTTCCTCTGTCCCCCATACATACATACATACATACATACATACATACATACATACATACATACATACATACATACATACATACATACATACATACATCTGTAAGGTCCCTTAGTCTAGTAGTGAATGGCTAACCCTTCCTCTGTCCCCCATACATACATCTGTAAGGTCCCTTAGTCTAGTAGTGAATGACTAACCCTTCCTCTGTCCCCCATACATACATCTGTAAGGTCCCTCAGTCTAGTAGTGAATGACTAACCCTTCTTCTGTCCCCCATACATACATCTGTAAGGTCCCTCAGTCTAGTAGTGAATGACTAACCCTTCTTCTGTCCCCCATACATACATCTGTAAGGTCCCTCAGTCAAGTAGTGAATGACTAACCCTTCCTCTGTCCCCCATACATACATCTGTAAGGTCCCTCAGTCAAGTAGTGAATGACTAACCCTTCCTCTGTCCCCCATACATACATCTGTAAGGTCCCTCAGTCAAGTAGTGAATGACTAACCCTTCCTCTGTCCCCCATACATACATCTGTAAGGTCCCTCAGTCTAGTAGTGAATGACTAACCCTTCTTCTGTCCCCCATACATACATCTGTAAGGTCCCTCAGTCTAGTAGTGAATGACTAACCCTTCCTCTGTCCCCCATACATACATCTGTAAGGTCCCTTAGTCAACTAATGAATTTCAAGCACAGATTCAACTACAAAAACCAGGGAGATTTTGGAAAGCCTCATAAAGAACCACAGTGAATGGCTAACAATAAATCAGACATTGAATATCTCTTTAAACATGGTCATGTTAATTATTATGCTGTGTATTATGTATTAAACCACTCAGACACATCAAAGATACCGTTGGACTTCTGAACTGAGCTGCAGGACAGGAGTGAAACTGCTCAGGGATGTTACCATGAGGCCATTGGTGATTTTAAAACAGTTAGAGTTCGATGGCTGCGATGAGAAAACTGAGGAACAGAAAATAAGAATACAAAAAAATATATATATATATATTCCAAAACATGTTTTGTTTCAAGGCACTAAAGTAATAATGTAACAACAAAAAAACAAGGCAAAGGGATTCATTTTCTTTTGGCCTAAATACAAATCCAACACTGAGTAACTGCCTCCTTATTTTCAAACATGGCTGTGTTTGCATTATGTTATGGGTATGCTTGTCTTTGGCAAGGACAAGGGAGTTTTTAGGATAAAAATAAATGGAATAGAGCTAAGCACAGGCAAAATCCTACAGGAAAACCTGCTTCGGTCTGCTTTCCACCAGACACTGGGAGAGAAATTAATCTTGCAGCAGGACAATAACCTAAAACAGAAGGCCAAATATAGACTGGAGTTGCTTAGTAAGAAGTCAGTGAATATTCCTGAGTGGCCAAGTTACAGTTTTGACTTAATTCTGCTTAAAAATCTATGGCAAGATTTGAAGAATTAGGAAAAGAATAACGGGTACAATTATTATTGCACAATCCAGGTGTGCGAAGCTCTTGGAAACTTACCCAGAAAGTGAGAAGTAGAGGGTGTGACAGGGGCAGATGTACCAGAAAGACAGCTTTTGGAGACTGACCCAGCTGTAATCACTGCCAAATGTGTTTCTAACATGTATTGATTCATGGAGCTTAAAAATAAGTCTTTCACTTTGATTTACTTTGACTTGAATATTCTGTGTTGACTGCTGACAAAAAAATTACAATTAAATGCATTTTAATCCCACTTTGTAACAATAAAATGTGAAGAAATCCAAGGGTTATGAGTACTTTTGCAAGGCGATGTCAATCACTGGAGTCAAAGACATGTTGGTTGAGTCTAAAAAACCTGTAAATGAATCTCTAACATTATACAAATGACAAGAAGTGTATTATAATGAGCAAACTAAATCAATGTTAATATTTTAGTTCTAATCCTTTGTGCAATGCAAAGTGTGTTCTATATTTGTCTGTCTCAGTAAAGATATAAAATATATGTACAATAAATTATGTCCATTTCTTTTTATCTTTCATAAATATAGATATGAATTGTTCCTTAGTTTGTGTTTGGCAGCAATATCAAGTAGACATAGTCACATGTTATTTACTGCGGAGATAACATTATTAGTTATTATTTGTTTTTCTGCGTCATCTTGTTTCTAGTTATTGTTATGTAGGATAGAAAATAGGATATAGTGTAAGTCAAATGTTAAATATTTACTTTAAGGGATTATTTTATAAAAATGACATACCTTAAAATCTATTTAGGTTTTTATGACATTAAATTGGTGGAATTTGTTATTTTTCTGCTTACTGTAAACTATCTAGCAATGGTGTATGCTTTATTTTATTTGCTATAAATAGGTGTCCAGAAGAAAGGTGTGATGAACTCCATACATTATATCTTCCATCAGGATGATCTGATTCCTCTCAGACAGCACAGCCAACACACAGCGCAGCCAACACAACACAGCCAAAACAGCACAGCCAACACACAGCGCAGCCAACACAACACAGCCAACACAACACAGCCAACACACTGCACAGCCAACACAGCAGAGCCAACACACTGCGCAGCCAACACTGCGCAGCCAACACACTGCGCAGCCAACACACTGCGCAGCCAACACACTGCGCAGCCAACACACTGCACAGCCAACACAGCAGAGCCAACACACTGCGCAGCCAACATACTGCGCAGCCAACACACTGCGCATCCAACACACTGCGCAGCCAACACACTGGAGCCAACACACTGCGCAGTAGTTATGTAGGGCACCTTAAGATAAAAACGTAATATTCAATATCGATATGTTAGACTAAATATTAGCACTACACACTCTGGTGGATGATAACCTTCAATCTGGATAACAACACAAAACAAATCTTAAGACTAGAGAAATGTATCGACAAATATTACAAAAACAAACAACACCCAAACATGACGGAGAGTAAGACAGGGGAACCTATTTCAAAGCGAAAACGTGACTCTTCTACAGACACAGATTATTTCATATTTTCACCACTGGGAATGGTAAAGGTCGAAACCCATCTGTTAAAATCAATAAATGACAATATACTTGAATGGGTATCCTTGAATTAGTCAGTAAGGATATAAAAGATTTGAAGGCCTCGAGGTGAGTGATGAAGAAGCTGCGACATTGGAGAAAGATACAAACAAGCGAAAAGGGACAGTCAATAAGATTGAAACCGAAGTGAATGAACTTAAAAAGTTCAGAGACACAAAGATGGCTATTTTAAACATTACAAAGTAGACAAGGAAATAGACGAGGGAAATAATGAAACAATTCTAGCCCGGTTATGGATTGTAATACAACAAAAAATATAGCTTTTCTGTCTATCTTCACATATAACTAATTGGAACACAAAAGCACTAATTCAACACGGTAAAGATAAAAACTCAAACAGAAGGCACAGTATGTGTGGATAGTGTGGTGTGTGTTTCTTTTATGTTTGGGAAAGTGTGGCGGTGAGTGAGAAAGGAAATGGTTGCATATCCCAGAACCAATGTATTGCTGTGAGCCGGGGTGAGAGAGAGCTTTCAATGTTGTTCAGATGGTGGATATACTTTTATAATGAATTATACATTTAATTTATTTATTGTCCTATTATGGGGAACACATTTTTAAAAATAAATTATACATCTAATTTATTTATTTATGAACCTATATTGATGGAACGGTCCACAACCCTATACCCTAGACACCCACCTGAATGACCCAGATACTAAGGAGAAGTCCCTAACTGTTTTATGGGCCTGCTGTAAGCGGTCTAAAATGCAGTCAGAGACCAAGAGCAGCACTGCCCCGTCAAGATTCTGAGCCTGCTTGGCAGGGTCGGTCCTGCAAAGCCAAACCCCCCTAAAGGGAGAGCATAATCTACAAGGAAATTCTCAAAGCTGCTAATGAGAACCTTGACGACCTTGTACCTAGCCCGGTGGGGATTCCGGCGGGGTGCCCCCACACAGGCTGTGGCAGTGCTGGCAACACTAGCTGCAGTAACCCATGTAGAGGGGGTCACACTCAGACATTCAGAGGGGGGGTATATTATTGTGATCCTGGTGGCACAAAATCAAAAGTCTGACTGCATGGAGATGCTTGGGAATATGGACAATACGGGGGACCGTGTTGTGGGTGTTTCAGCGAAAAGGTGTGCATTTGACCTCCATCATCTAGGATGTGACAATGGTTAATAAAATCTCTCCATTTCTGCTCATACAGCTGCAACTGTAAATGCATTTGTAAATAAGGACTTTTCTTGAGTTGGGCTCTGGGATGGTGCCTATGGTTGTGTGGGGGGAAAGGGTTGAGTGTTGTGTGAGTATATGTTCGTGTAGTGTCTTTGGCTATGCCGGATTAATTGCTATGACATGCTATTCTATAAAATACTTTCTCTGTAATTAATATCACCTGATTGAGCTAATCAGGTAAATGTAATTAACTAGAGAGTCGGGCACCACAAAATCATATTTATAGAGCTGTTATCTTCCGAATAAACTCTTAAAGATTTAGCAATATTTTACATCAATAGCAGTCAACATTAATCGTCTTCTTACTTCAGTCTCATATTCTGAAAGTTGTAAATTCTTGGTTATCTGCAAGAATCCTGGCTAACAATCAGCAATACAAAATTGGGTTTAATTATTTATTTACTAAATACCTAACTAATCACACAGAATAACATATACAAAGAATGAATTATACCTGGATAATTGTTTACGTCATAGGAAACGTCCCTAGCGGGCGGAACACATATGACAGCTTGTTACACAAAAGAAAAGGGGTGGGGTTTGAGTGAAAGAGCGGGAGACTGGAACAGTATCCAGATGCATTCTAAATTACCGCCCATTTGGAAAAGGAAAATGCAATAAATATTTACTCTGAGCTGCGCTTCAGTAGGTTGGTGGTAGATGGAAGACTGTGTTGCCAAACCGAGTCCTTTGAAGAATGTCTCTGGTGGTCACTTCAATAAGTTGTAGTAACGTTGTTGTGTGGTAGATGGGATACTCTGTCTGTTCCTTCCTATCCTGCGTTTGCAGCTGCGGTCGGTAACTCAACGGCTAGGTGGTATCACTTCTGTCGTGAATAAGAGTTCAAAGTTCATACCAAAGCTCATGCTGATGTTGGCTTCGTTCTGTGGTTTTATCTGAACCATTCTGACATGGGATCGCCATCCTCACATCCGCGGAACAGAAAGTTGTGTTGTCAAGAGCTTATATAGGAAGGAAGGAGGAGGGTGTGTATGAAAAGTTTTATAGCCTTTGTCCCTTTACAGGGGAGGACCACTGATTGAGCAGCCCTGTCTTATGAAAATCCAAATCTCACATTTTAGAAGCTAAAATCACATTTCATCCCATCACAAATAATTTCATGTTCAAACATTTAAATAGAACAACAATTCCATGTGAATCCGATAACTCTGATGTGTAGACTTTCCACTGTAGAGTTTGTCATCTTATCATTGATGAGAATGTCTCCGATGACAACCGAACTGACATCGTATTAATTAAGTACCACTGCATATGTTCAATTGTTCGGATTACCAGAATATAGTTCATTTCCCCCCACATACTGATATTCCCAGAATCTCTGTTAACCAAGTTTTTTTAAATTTATGTAACCTCAGTAGGTTTGATAAGAGAAGGGGGGAAGTGGGATTTATGACGGTCATAAACCTATCCCCCAGACCAACGTCATGACATTCGAATCCCACAACTGGAGTAAAGGATGTTAGGGACAATATAGGATGATTCACAATAATCGTTTGCTAATATAATAATTGCTTATAATAATGTAATTTTGGTAATGGCGAGACTGGTGAGAGGTAAAATCCTATGCATAAATTGCCTACATTACTACAAATATTAATAGCTAATTATGGAAAATAAGAAACAGGATTCTTTATATATATATTTGATGGCTATATATAGTACAGATCGAGGTGAGGGCAATGGAAATGCATTTGGCGGTTGGTCTACTTCTGTTCTGTAAATTGCACTGGATGCTCTTTTCAAAGGATGGATCCCAGTCTTTTCAGGGCTATGGGATACGGGGGGTCGGGGGTGGTCTGCCGGGCATTGGGATGACAACCCAACTCGGGATGAGGAGAGCTTTCAGCGGGTGGAATAGTGGGGACCAATTGGAGGTTTACTAAGTAGCAATGCAAATATCATGGTACAGTTATATAGACACTCAATCATCATGAGTGTCTATATAGCTGTATAAATAGAATTTTGTCTCATTATGGTAAGTGGTGAAATAAGTATAGTCAGTTACAATTGTAATGGCTTAGCAGATAATTAGAAAAGACGATCAGCCTTTAGAGGCCACCTGTCTAAAAGAGAAGGAATAGAATATCTATTATTTACAGGAAACTCATTCAACAATTTTAGATTAAGTTTTGTGGAAAAAGGACTGGGGGAGTGATATATTTCTCCCATGGGCAAAGAAATTCAAAAGGGGTGACAATATTAATTAACAACAATTTTGATGGAAATGTGCAAATTGTCCAAACAGATCAAGATGGATTATCTTAAATATGTTATTGGTACTAATGTATTTAATTTTTATTTATTTAACCTTTATTTAACCAGGTAGGCAAGTTGATCAAATACTTGTTCTCCCCACTGTATATATGTGTGTATGTATGCATATGGGTATATACATTTACCAAAAAAAGATATGGGGGATGATGAAATGATGCAGACAATTACATTGATGGAAGCAACAATCCTCCCGCAATATTAAGCTAATCCACAACAAACACCCTGCGCAGCCAACACCCTGCGCAGCCAACACCCTGCGCAGCCAACACCCTACGCAGCCAACACCCTGCGCAGCCAACACACCACAGCCAACACACTGCACTATGCATAAAATAAAATATTAAAAGAAACAACTAGGTTGCGTTTGCAAGCCAAGAGCTCTATTCAATCTGCATCACTGAAGTGTTCCGTGTGGCTCAGTTTGTAGAGCATGGTGCTTGCAACGTCAGTGTTATGGGTTCGATTCCCACGGTGGACCACTATGCAAATGTATGCTTTCACTACTGTAGTGGCTCTGGAACAGAGCATATAACAAATGTTGTGGATAGAAATGTAATTTTGTATTCAGCCAACATATGCAGTGTTTAACGTGAATGCAGTCTCCGCTAAGTTTCAGTGCCGCTGAACGTCGGCAATACAGATTGAATAGAGCCCATCAGCTGATGTACAAGGCCACAACAGCCCATCTGATGAGTGCCTTCTATTTCCAGTGTTCCAGTTTAATACCAAAAATGTGAGGTTGAGAGGCAAAGTGTTCCAGTTTAAAACCGAAGAAGAGAGGTTGAGGCATGAAGAGTATTAATACCAAGATCACAGCAGGGGGTTCCTGGGAGCTGTGGAGAGAACAGAGGAGGAGAGAGAACAGTGGAGAAGAGAAAACTGAGGAGAGAACAGAGGGATAGAGTAGTGGAGAGGAGAGAAAAGCCAAGGAGAGGGGCGTTCTTGGAGCATCGTGGAGTCTCACCGCAGAGAAAGATGTATTTGAAACACTAGCCAGCCTCCACAATGTTCACTTGAATTAGCATGATTCAGGGTCTAGAGCATATGAAAGTCAAACTTCTCAGGTGTTTCCCAGCAGAGGCCCTCAGGCAGCACACTGTTCTCATCATTCGCTCCAGGTATAAAGACAGAAACGTGTTGATGGCCACACCGCTGTTCATTGAAGATGTGGAATTTCTAAACATTGTTTCCTGAGCAAATCAAGTCATGGTAAGAAGCTTTAATCATAGAAAACACCAGACATAGACTGTCAATACACACCATCTTTCCTGTGACAGATCAATGAAGCCAAGGTCCCCCAGGGACCTATAGAGTTCCAAAACTATAACCCATTCATATTAGTTGCACGTTCCATATTTGTAATCAACTCCGAATGTTCTGCTGTACACAGTGTCTCAAGTACAGAAGCATACCACCCTGCATCCCTGTTGATTTGCTTCTGAAGCTAAGCAGGATTGGTCTTGGTCAGTCCCTGGATGGGAGACCAGATGCTGCTGGAAGTGAAGTAAAACAAATTTAATTCCCGAAGGCAGTGATTAGGGACTTTGCCCTGTGTAGGGTGCCGTCTTTCAGATGGGATGTTAAACAGGTGTCCTGACTCTTTGGTCACTAAATATCTATTGGCACTTATCGTAAGAGGAGGGATGTTAACCGTGGTGTCCTGGCTAAATTCCCAATCTGTCCCTCATACCATCATGGCCACCTGATCATCCCCCATTTACAATTGGCTCATTCATCTCCCCTGTAACTATTCCCCAGGTTGTTGCTGTAAATGAGAATGTGTTCAGTCAACTTACCTGGCTAAATTACGAAATCAATACTGAATGTAATCAAATGCTATTGAAAGATGAAGTGCTGTAACCATGATGGATATTATGCTAATTATGGAAAGGAATAAGTACAACAAACTATACTGAACAAAAATAGAAACGCACATTCAACAATTTCAAAGATTTTCTCTGCAGCTACTCTTCCAGAAAAATTAAGGCAGTTTATACAATTTTAAAAACATTACAGTACATTGACTGTGTGCCCGCAGGCCCCAACTCCACCACTATCACATAAACTCAGAAATGTACTCTCACTGTAAACTGCGTTTATTTTCAGCAAACTTAACATGTGTTAATATTTGTATGAACATAGGTACATGGTACTTGTCTCGCAGGTGTGATGTTTGGATGTACCGATCCTGTGCAGGTGTTGTTACATGTGGTCTGACACAGCTGTCCATCCTGTCTCCCTGTAGCGTCTCACAGTACGGACATTGCAATTTATTGCCCTGGACACATCTGCAGTCCTCATGCCTCCTTGCAGCATGCCTAAGGCATGTTCACGCAGATGAGCAGGGACCCTGGGCATTTTTTAGAGTCAGTAGAAAGGCCTCTTTACTGTCCTAAATTTTCATAACTGTGACCTTAATTGCCTACCATCTGTAAGCTGTTAGTGTCTTAATGACCGTTCCACAGGCGCATGTTAATTCATTGTTTATGGTTCATTGAACAAGCATGGGAAACAGTGTTTAAACCCTTTACAATGAAGATCTGTGAAGTTATTTGGATTTTTACGAATGATCTTTGAAAGACAGGGTCCTGAAAAAGGGACGTTTCTTTTTTGCTGAGTTTATATATAGTGCATATGCTATCGTGTGTGTGTTGCTTCACAGTCCCCGCTGTTCCATAAGATGTTTTTTAAATCTAATTTTACTGCTTGCGTGAGTTACTTGATGTGGAATAGAGTTCCATGTAGTCATGGTTCCATGTGGTACTGTGCGCCTCCCATAGTCTGTTCTGGACTTGGGGACTGAAGAAACGTCTGGTGGTATGTCTTGTGGGGCATGCATAGGTGTCCGAGCTGTGTGCCAGTAGGTTAGACATGTCAATACCTCTCAAAAATACAAGTAGTGATGAAGTCAATCTCTCCTCCACTTTGAGCCAGGAGAGATTGGCATGCATATTTGCTCTCTGTGTACATCCAAGGGCCAGTCGTGCTGCCCTGTTCTGAACCAATTGCAAAGTCCTTTTTTGTGGCACCTGACCACAGGACTGAACAGTAGTCCAGGTGGGACAAAACTAGGGCCTGTAGGACCTGCTTTGTTGATAGTGCGGTCTAGAAGGTAGAAACTAGGGACTGTAGGACCTGCCTTGTTGATAGTGCAGTCTAGAAGGTAGAATCTAGGGCCTGTAGGACCTGCTTTGTTGATAGTGCGGTCTAGAAGGTAGAAACTAGGGACTGTAGGACCTGCCTTGTTGATAAGGCGCTGCTCTGCCTTCTAGACCGCACTATCATGGACAGACTTCTCCCCATCTTAGCTACTGTATCAATATGTTTTGACCATTTATTTCACTTTTATTTAACCAGGTAGGCCAGTTGAGAACAAGTTCTCATCAACAACTGCGACCTGGCCAATATAAAGCAAAGCAGTGCGACAAAAACACAGTTACACATGTACAGTCAATAACACAAAAGAAAAATCTACAGTGCCTTGCGAAAGTATTCGGCCCCCCTTGAACTTTGCGACCTTTTGCCACATTTCAGGCTTCAAACATAAAGATATAAAACTGTATTTTTTTGTGAAGAATCAACAACAAGTGGGACACAATCATGAAGTGGAACGACATTTATTGGATATTTCAAACTTTTTTAACAAATCAAAAACTGAAATATTGGGCGTGCAAAATTATTCAGCCCCTTTACTTTCAGTGCAGCAAACTCTCCAGAAGTTCAGTGAGAATCTCTGAATGATCCAATGTTGACCTAAATGACTAATGATGATAAATACAATCCACCTGTGTGTAATCAAGTCTCCGTATAAATGCACCTGCACTGTGATAGTCTCAGAGGTCCGTTAAAAGCGCAGAGAGCATCATGAAGAACAAGGAACACACCAGGCAGGTCCGAGATACTGTTGTGAAGAAGTTTAAAGCCGGATTTGGATACAAAACGATTTCCCAAGCTTTAAACATCCCAAGGAGCACTGTGCAAGCGATAATATTGAAATGGAAGGAGTATCAGACCACTGCAAATCTACCAAGACCTGGCCGTTCCTCTAAACTTTCAGCTCATACAAGGAGAAGACTGATCAGAGATGCAGCCAAGAGGCCCATGATCACTCTGGATGAACTGCAGAGATCTACAGCTGAGGTGGGAGACTCTGTCCATAGGACAACAATCAGTCGTATATTGCACAAATCTGGCCTTTATGGAAGAGTGGCAAGAAGAAAGCCATTTCTTAAAGATATCCATAAAAAGTGTCGTTTAAGGTTTGCCACAAGCCACCTGGGAGACACACCAAACATGTGGAAGAAGGTGCTCTGGTCAGATGAAACCAAAATTGAACTTTTTGGCAACAATGCAAAACGTTATGTTTGGCGTAAAAGCAACACAGCTCATCACCCTGAACACACCATCCCCACTGTCAAACATGGTGGTGGCAGCAGGGACAGCAGGGACAGGGAAGATGGTTAAAATTGATGGGAAGATGGATGGAACCAAATACAGGACCATTCTGGAAGAAAACCTGATGGAGTCTGCAAAAGACCTGAGACTGGGACGGAGATTTGTCTTCCAACAAGACAATGATCAAAACATAAAGCAAAATCTACAATGGAATGGTTCAAAAATAAACATATCCAGGTGTTAGAATGGCCAAGTCAAAGTCCAGACCTGAATCCAATCGAGAATCTGTGGAAAGAACTGAAAACTGCTGTTCACAAATGCTCTCCATCCAACCTCACTGAGCTCGAGCTGTTTTGCAAGGAGGAATGGGAAAGAATTTCAGCCTCTCGATGTGCAAAACTGATAGAGACATACCCCAAGCGACTTACAGCTGTAATCGCAGCAAAAGGTGGCGCTACAAAGTATTAACTTAAGGGGGCTGAATAATTTTGCACGCCCAATTTTTCAGTTTTTGATTTGTTAAAAAAGTTTGAAATATCCAATAAATGTCGTTCCACTTCATGATTGTGTCCCACTTGTTGTTGATTCTTCACAAAAAAAATACAGTTTTATATCTTTATGTTTGAAGCCTGAAATGTGGCAAAAGGTCGCAAAGTTCAAGGGGGCCGAATACTTTCGCAAAGCACTGTATGTACAGTGTGTGCAAGAGTAGGGAGGCGGGCAATAAATATGCCCTAGACGTGAAAATAATTACAATTTAGCATTAATACTGGAGTGATAGATGTGCAGATATTTCCCCATTCTCGTCGATGGGGCTGTAGTGGAGCAGGTCAAAACACACAAAGACAGTTGTGAAGAGGGCACGACGACGCCTATTCCCCCTCAGGAAACTAAAAAGATTTGGCATGGGTCCTGAGATGCTGCAACATCGAGAGCACAATACAGCTGAACTCAATTCTGCCTTCTAAATACCAGCTGACAGCAAATTCTGACAGAATAGACCTCACTGTATCCTTGAGACATTTGTCATTAATCCCAACATGATAATACTCACTCAACTTCAAAAGCTGTTCCTCTGTAAACTGCAGAAGCAACTCTTCAAAAGGAGCACGGACAAAATCCTCAATAGACGCCATAATGCTACAACCAAAATGAACAGATTAGTAGCCCAAACTTTGAACTGCCCTAATGAGCACATCGACTACATAACAAGTACATAGCTGACTTAACAGTGCAAAAGCAGATCAGTGTATCACTTGAGTTTCCCCAAATCCTATTGTTTACCCTAGTCTTCGGTGGCTATTGATGCACTAGAGCCCGCTGGCACGAAGGAGGAACCAGCTTGCAGGTAACCAACCCACGGATGTGCCCCCCAGACAGCTGCTCTGACCGCTATCACCACACAAAAGTAATAAACGACGCACAACGTGCTCCCTGCAGGAACTCAACGCTATATCTAACAGGAGGAAAGACCATAGCCCTGGGCAATGAGTCGTGTCTGCCTCAAAACTTCTCACTGTCATACATGGCAAAGACATGGCACCTTCATAATCCGATGACCCAACAGGGAACAGAACAAAGTGTCTCTAGATAGTACAGGAAAAGAAACGTCGTCATCTTCTCTCCACTGATGCACCAAATCAAAACTTGTAATAAATAAACAAGTCATCAACCCGATACCTTAGAAGGCAATTTCTCTAAAACCAATTGAAGTGTGATTAAACACACAACTACAAAAAGTCAACATGTAATAGACAATATTGCATACAAATGGCCATACAGGCTTCTGGGACAATAGCAGAACTAAGC